>NC_034413.1:50084877-50306421 GCF_002078875.1 Numida meleagris
AAAAAAAAAAAAAAAAAGAGAGAGAGAAAGAAAAAAAAAATGTAGAGAGCAAAACAATGCGGGGAGATCTGGGCTGCAGGGCGCCCGGCGGGGCGGGCAGCTGCAGAGCGGCTCCGGGAGCGGCTGGCCGCTCCGCACGGGCACGGCAGGGACAGGGACAGGGCGGGGGGCACGGCTGCCCACAGCCCTGAGTGCCGCCGCAGGAGCCACGTAAGTTCACGCCTTCCTTTGCTACAGTTGCTGCTGAGGGAGAATATGCGGCCGGGGGACAGGGACAGGGACAGGGACAGGGACAGGACAGCCGCTCGGCGGGGGCAGGCATCCCGGACTCGCGCGGGTTCCCCTCCCGCTCCCGGGCCGGGCACGGAGCCGGCAGCGGCCGTGTGAGGGGAGCGGGGCAGCGCCCCCTCGGCCGGGCCGTGCGGGGCTGCGCGCTGGCCGGGCTCCCTTCGTCCCGCCGGGCAAGCGGAGCTCTCAGGCGCACGCAGCCGCTCGCAAAGCAGCCCGCAACTTAGCCGGGGGGGCGGGGAGGATAAGGGGAGAGTAATAAGCAAGGGAATTGACGTCGGATTTGCGGGTAGAAAATCTGTTGAGTTTCGTTTTATTCTGGGGAAGTGGAGAACTGATTCTCATGTGGCGAGGTTGATGTTCAAGGCCAACACCCCCCCGCAGGAGAAGTAGTGCCTGTGCCTGGCTTGTCTGCAAGCCCAGGCTGGCGCACGCTGGAAACGGGGAGCAGGTTTGGGCACAAACTGGCTGAAAGATCCATAGCACAAGCGCGGACAAAGAGTGCGCTTCTCATTGAGGGGAAAGAAAATTGACATGAGGTTATTTCTAGTAGAACTTCTAGAATTGCATAAGTAAGTGGCATTTTAAACATTTTTGGATTGATACACTGCATAGTAAGGTAGGGTTAAAAAAAGAAAGCATCGGCAGCATTGTGCTCTATTTTGAGTCACGTAAACGAATGGGAAAGTTGGAGGTAGAGCACTAAGCAGGGCTTGCTTTAGTTCAAGTGTCTTAAATTAAGTGTGGTTTCTAAAAATAGGTGTTTCTGTTTGTGTATAGACTTGGCTGGACCTGCGTGCATGTGTAGACCATACAGCCATAAAGTGTATATTTATCCCACAGATTCAAAAGTTGTAGTGGTTTATATGTGCTTGTGTTGATCGCCTCTGATTAAAAAAATGAGGATATTATTGTGTATTTCATATATATCTTTACTGACAAATAGTAGAAGTAAAATACGTTTAAATAAATAGCAAAAAAAAACCTTTGCTTTCCTTCCATCTCAGATTCTTCTATAAGGCTTCAATAATCTTACAGTAATGGCTGCAACCACAGCGATCACAGAAAGTTGCACTTTTTTAGCTGAAAAAAGTACCGCATCCCATTGTTACTGCGTTTTTAAAACTCTGAGCCCTAAACCACCTATGAAATGCAGAAGTTTTCAAAGAGACCTAAATAATGATTTTCTGTGCCCTATAATGAAATTTTCAGTCTTCTGTCACCAGATATAACGTAAGGACTGCAAAATCGCAAGCAGGGAGTGTAGCAGCAATGTGATCAAAGCTTTGAACTTCTCTGAATTAAAAAGCCGCTGAAGCATTGCAGCGTCCCACGTACATGTGGCTGAGGGGTGTGAATGCCTGCATCACTTTGAAGGTTTTAAATGAAATGAAGGGGCTGGGGAGACAGTTTGCGTTGCCGAATGGCTCCTCAGGATTTTGGCATTTGGGAACACTCCTAAGAACTCCCTCTTTATGCCGTGGTGTGCAGAGCCGCACCACATTATGCTTAAATCTGCTCTTTAAGCACCCGGCCGTGCCATCCAGCTCATCAGCTGTCTGCTATTTCCTGCTGCACTCCTCCCGACCATGTACATGTGCAGTATCCCTGTATCTGAGCCCGCTCGTGCTGTAGGTTCACAGACATGAGTGAAGGTACGTGTGTGTGCAGGATCTGGGCTTCACTGGTGACAGAAACATCTATTTTTCTAAATTGAGCCTTCTACTGTACGGTATCTGTATGCACTGCTTGACATTGCTTTGGCAGCTGAATTTTTCTATCAGCTTCACGCAGCGTACTACTCCAACAGAAGGACAGGACAGGCTGTATGCTGTATTTAAATGGGCACCACAAAGGCTCGATGGCCAAGTGTGTGATGCTGCGCTCCTTTCAATGTCCCACAGCGGGAGCTGCCCCCCCAGCTCACCCGGCAGCCCCACGAGCAAAGTGGCACTGCCAGCTGGGAGGGCCCCACGGTGAGGAGGAAAGCACAGCTCCAGCAGCACTTACAGCAGGCCGGCTGGGTGCTGGCTGGGCTCAGTGACCGGGGCTGCACATGTGTCACTTCTGTGGGGTTCTTTAAGTGCTTGCAGAATTTAAAGGCACGCACCGCCCAACAGGGGCCCATCTTGCAATACATTAACCAGATCTCTCTGAGTTGATTAATGGCTTCAGGCTTTTGTTGTCGGACTTTTTTATTTTTATTATTTTTACTGTAATACAGCTGGGCCCTATGGTACAGAAATAGATAGTGGGAGAAATTTTGGCTCTCCCGAAGATGGTCACAAAACTCATTGCCTTCATTGGAGTCACGTTTTCATTGACTGCGTCGTAATATTTGGTATTAACCATATGGGAGAGATTTAATATTGGCTTTTAGAAGAAATAGAATTAGCTCCTCTACACATGATTTGCATGGGTTGTTAGCTGTTTATTTCTCCAGGTAATATAAATGGCAACACTAAGTATAAAATAGACTAATGGGTTTAGAATGTTTTGAATTCCTCTCAACTACAGTGTAGTTCGACTGAAATTTTAACTTCAAATCAACAAACTTGCATTGCTGTATGTAAGACCACCAGGTCTGCTCTGGACCATGTGAGGGCATGGGAAGATGTTCAAAGGCAAAAGTGGCTATGTACCTCTCGTGACTCTTTTTAGGAGAGTGCAATTATATGTCCAAGATGTGTTAAATACAAGAGGCAGTTAGTTAAGCAGGAGAGGCAGTAATAATTTGCAGCCGTCACCCTTGTACATTTAATGGTATTGGTTGGGCTTCCCCTTGATCTTTTAAACAGATGCATCATAATGGACTTCTTAAAATCTGATTTAAACCATAACACCAGGATGTAACATTCTCCTAAAAAATGAGGGGGGAGAAACTGCTGGTCTCCCAGCCACTCCCACAGTCATCATTTCACAGGCAGTTTTTTCTGATCTGTTAGCCTGCCAGACAAGAATGGCATCTATCCAGTGTAAATATTACGTTTTCAACATTTGAGTGGTGTTTTGAGCAATTTTTCTCATCCCCTGAGAACATATTCTTTATAAATATGGCATTATCTGCAGTTCAGAGTTAAGATTGTGGTGGGAGGTGACTTTATAATGCAAAAGATAATTAAAGAACTCTGTATGGGCTCACTTACTCTAGAATAAACCTTCTTCCTTTCAGTTATTTTAATTTACAGTGAAAATGACTTAAGCACAGCATCAAACACACTTCTTCTCTGGAATAGGGAGGATCCAGACATGATTTTGAAGGAATAACTCCATGTGTAGACAAGATCTGTTGCTACTGTTCAGCAACATAATCTACACTGTGCCTATCTTAAAATGGAAAGCCACACTAGCATCTCTGGGACTTAGTATGCTCATTGGAGTAAATCCTTCACTGTGTGTATTCCAGCAATATCCCACTGACACTGCCAGATGCTGTCAGAACTCCTCACTGGAAATAGTTATGAAAATGAGTTGATCTACATCCACAGAAAATAGTGGGTATACTTAGAGAAATAACTTGTCCTGAAATTCCCATCTTTGTTTTAAATCCTTCTCTTCCTCTTCAAAGGGAAAACGGGCAATATTTTAATCAAGACCAAATAAGTTTCTTTTTACTCGTGATTCTTTAACTAAAACCAAGTTGGCTGCTTTGTACAGACCTGTGCAGGGGAGGAGGAACTGCAGCTGACAAGGCAGTGTGATCGCAAGCTTTAGACTGGTGTGGATTTACACTATTGAATTATATGCCCTGAAATTTGTGTTTACAATGAAAAAAATCTGACCTATCCTTAACGACAGAAGCATTGCTTGGGACTGTTTTAATATTTACCAGATACAGCCCATTGAACAGGAACAAACATAATCCTGAAAATACTAGCTTCACATTTTCCTGGTTGTAGGTAATTTTCCATCCTCATAACCTGCTGTTGGGAAAGAATGTCCTTATTTCCTGGCTTTGAAGTACAGCTTCCCGCCTTCCCTTCAGCCTCTGCCTCACCATACTTTGTGTCTTGTGTTTGCCCAAACCCAATAAAGTGTTATCAGCTGCAGTGTGACTCTCGTTTGCAATCCCTGTCTGCAGACACCCAAGGCGTTCCTTTGATGGCATGTGAATGGCCTGGGTCATGGAGCCAGAGTGGAAAAGGAGCCCAATGCTCCCCTGACTATGGAAAGAAAAAAGAAGTTGGAGATTTTCATAATGGAGAGCCGCATAAGAAAAAATATGCTTTTCAAACTGGCGGAAGTGCTTCACTATTGACCTGAAGGAGAAAGGCATCAGTGTGCTGGGCAGCTCCTGGTCACAGCAGAGGCGGGCTGAGGCCCCGTGGGCAGCAGGGTTTTCTCCCGAGCACCGCTGGCGGCTGCTCTGGGTGCCATGGCCCTGCACCAGCTCTTCCTGGTCAGAGCTTGGCCTTGAGCTTCCAGCCTTTGTAGACGCAAAAATAACCCCGCAAATATGAAGCCTGAGTAAACTAAGGAGCTTGCAGGAAGCTTGAATAATTGTTCTGAGAAGTGTGAACTGTGCCCATCAAATGTGTACCTTAGAGGCCTGATAACAATGCATTCAGTGCAAGGCAGTGTTAACTCTTAAATGCCATGCCATGCCAGTACAAATAACTGGCTAAACTTCTTGTCCTTCTGGTGGAGCCAGTCCACTGTAGAGGAAATGCAAATTTCTCAAGCCTTACTCCTTGCCATGGAAAGGGAACATCATGATTTAGTGCCAAGGGATCTCATTCCTGTCCCTCTATCCCCTGGGACTGCAGTGTGCACGAAGCTGAACCAGAATGCGTTTGGAGTGCCCCAGGAGGTTGTAGGGTAAGCCACAAGCACAAGGAATATGGATGGATCTACTGCTTCTATTTAACTGCACAGTCTGGTTTATGCCCACATTACAATAAAGCAACACAGGATGATGTGGAGTGCTATGGAAAGATGTCTGACAACCTGTAGCAAAAGAATTGGGCTACCTGTAAGGTAGTGTGAATGAGATGCTGAGAGACAGAAACCTGCCTTGTCCTTGTCCTAGTATATGCAATGGCGAGGCCACAGCATAGGCTGGTCTTCTATCCTCTGAAGCACAGATCTGTTTGGAGCAAGAGCATTAGTTTTTTTTTTTGTTTTTTGTTTTTTTGCTAACAGGAGCTGCAATATTTTGCCAGTAGAGAGTTTTGTCTGAGAAGTGAATTTTCTTATACAGACCATACCACCAGTCACATCAGAGTTCCTGACAATCAAAGGCAGAGGTGAAGTTGAAAATACAAAGTCCTGATCTTTCTGGACAGCAAAGACTCCTCTTCTTGCATCACTATGCCTATGGCAGATCAGGCTCTTTATCTCCTCCTGAAACATGGGAACTGGAGCCTCTCTGCTATCCTGCACTTCTCCCCACCTGGGGCTCTTCAGCAACACCAGTAGCAGGCGTTTCTTCCCTGCTAAATGGTCAACACCTTCAGTCCATTAATGAGGGATACCACTTGGTCACCTCAAAGCTCACATCACTGCAGTGTGAGCAGAGCTGGCAGAATTCTGAACCCAGACTGGAAGGTATGTCCCTTCAGGTAGGTACTTAAACCAAACTTTTACTGTGTGAGCTAAGTGTCATCTGTTCTCTACTTGCCATTCTTTAGCATGTCCACCATGTGAAAGCCAGAGCTGCTGGATTAGGAAGAACAGCTGAAATATCTCTAATGACATCCAGTGCTAGAAAGTGCTTTGAAGTTGTATAGCTGCTTTCATTTCTATGATTTCCAAATGCAGAAAGGAAGGCAGAAAAAAATATATGTATCAATGTTAAAAGCATCAGTCCATATATTTAATTGGACAGCAGTTGCCTATGTCATTTCTTTTCTTCTTATGATTACTTAAGAGGGGAAAACAGAATTTTCTTGATGGTAATAAAACATTATTTACTTTTGAGATTAAAACCACTTACACAATATTTACCAAAGGCCAAGAAGCCAACGTATTTAGGTATTTCAAAAATTTTATTTTTATATAGTTCTGTATTACTATTGATGGTGATCCTGGATGTCACATGGATCTCTGAGGGCCTCTGAAGTGCTACCATAACTTTTCGTCATCATCCATATATCAACAACATCACCATGGCCCCAAGCTTCCAGAGTTCAAGAAGCTTTCGGACAACGCTCTCAGAGATATCATTAGAATTTTGATAGATCCTATGTGGAGCTAGGAGTTAGAATCAATGATAATTGTGGGTCCCTTCCAACTGGGAATATTCTATGATTCTATGATTTTGAAATCTAACAGAATCTTGCTTATTTTAACTTATTCTCATTCCTATCACATGGATGTTTCCCCCATACAGGACAGGAAGAGAAAGTCTATATCCTCAGCTTCAGTGAACCGATTCCTCAGACCTTGCTAGTATGCTAGCAATTTGCTAACCTCTTTGAGGAAAGACAGTATAGGCTTTGGTGATCTGCATGGCCAGTTTTTTCCACCTAGCATAAGAAAATACCATTTTGAATGAGTTTCAGCTTTTGCAGCTCTGAGCATTGAGCCCCAGGACTGCAGATGCCCTTCTGAGCTGCTTCCTCTGAGTATTGCACACAAGTTCCCCCTGAAAACACCAACAGATGCTGGCACAAGATAGACCCTGCAGTTGGTGCAGTCTGTGAATATCTGGTACTGCGTTCTCCAATGCACTGTGACCAGACCTTGTAAATGACATCGTCTCCATAACTATAATTTGTTTCATGTGCATTACGCCATGGAAAAGGGCAAGACTATCTACCACAGGTTGCATTCTGCTTTCTTGACATAAGTAGGCAGGTTTTTCTATTGATTGCTGTAGGAAAGATATTCCAAAGTGTGAGCAGACCCAGGAGATCATGAAACCCTGATCCTGCACTTAGTTCTACAAGCTCCACTGAGCACAGAGAGGCTGTGCGTGGCTGCTAGTTTCTTTCAAAGGGCCGATGTCGACATCAGTACGTGCCTTGGCACGTGTTGTAGGTTATGCAGTAAGTTTTAGTTTAGCACTGAAACTACTTTGAGGCTTTATTCTATTTTTGGCCCATTTTTCCCATTTCTTGTATATACAACTGCTGGATTCTATCGTACTGTATCAGACAATAAATTGGAATTCAAAGGCATATCTGCAAGGAACAGCATAGTAGATGAGTAACAACTATGAATATCACTTGCTATTCTGCCCAATGACCCAGAGAAGAGAAAGAAAATAGGAGGAGAACTGCTGACACTTGTATGCCCACATAAAAATATTAGAATAGAAAGGTGCTTATGGATATTTTGTATTAAAATCCTCTCCTGACAATAGTTTTCATTTTACTTTTGTACTTTTATATGACTTTAATATGTCCAAACCATTTTCATTCTTTGTTAAAGACATTTCCTCTTATGATTACATCTAGGTACAACAAAATTAAAGCTTTCTAAAATATAATTACCTGGAAAAGGGAACGGCTGATACAGTTTTAAGTGCAGCCCCATGACTGACATCTCTGGCATGTTGAAATAATTGCAAATAAAGGTAATTGCTACATTGTTTGAGCAGTGAAGGAATTGCCTTTTATATGTGACTACATTACGATGTTTAGATAAATTACCTGATGTAGGCCAGTAAAGTGGGACCAATTAACTTTTGACTGTCTTAAAAAGGCCTCAAAAAACATCATTCTCCTCATCAAATACCCACTGAAAGGACACTTCCCTGTAATAATCTGAAATAAAAAATAGGTACAGGTGGGTCCTAATTGCCTCTGGTGGCCAGTGAAATGTCACATGAAGTGACTTTATATTAATTGATTTTATTGTTAATTTGTTGGAAATTTTGTCAGCCACAGGAGAATACTGGCATGGGAGATTTTGGTGCAAAGCTGTAGAAAATAGACCTTACTCTTGATGCATGTTTATGTGCATTTCATTAGCAAAGAGGGGACATTGCAATGGAAGGGACCAGGAGGAGACTTTCGTAGTTTCCTTAACTTCTTTTCTGGATGACTGTTGCTAGAAGTAGTGTGATTATGGGGTAAATTCTACCTGATTACCACTTTAGCCTTAACCCTCTTCACATATCTGTCAACAATATATATCCAAATGTTCAGCAGTGTATGATGTTAGCTGTGTTCTGGAACTAAATACTACCTCTTTGTAAAAGCCTTCAGTGATACAGGACTGCTACCAGAGGTGGGCAAAATGCTTCTGCCAAGTATTCTATTTACCCAGAAATTTGCCTAAACAAATATGTATTTTTTAATTCCCCAAATGAAATAAAACTGTTTTTTTTTTCTGTGAACACCCTTCCTTCCTAAATATTCTGCTCTTCTTGTTCTCTTTTTTGCCTTTAGATTCCATCCTAGTGGGTCAATACAGACACTTTTAATTGGGCAATATCTCTGAATATCTAGTATTGATTTCAGTGTTTGCAGAGTCAGATTTGCCTGTGCTAGTTGCTGAGAATTGAGGTAGAGATTATTTCCTCTGAGTGTGTCATTTGCAGTGAGCCTGCATCACTCTGGTCCTGTGATGAAGTTGTTCCTCTGTTGCACTATCCCATCAAATTGGGTTAATGCACTGTAGCCCATGACCACCCCTACTACAAGAGTAACATTTTTAAATGAGAGGTCCTGACAGTTCAGAGAGGGGAATGAAATCCCATCACAGAAAGGAGCTTTTCTTTGCTTGCTTCCACTAAGGTGCCCAGCTCATTGAGGACAGCCATTCACTGCATGCACACATCTGGCCCAGCCTCTCTACATGTAACATCATTCATCACGATCTGTCATGTTAACCTCACTGCCCACACTGCCCCAGCGTGCTGCAGAAAACTTTCCTCTCTCAGCACCTTACATTTCACTCCCTTGTAGGCATCCTTTGTTCACTCCAACAACAAAATGGTGCCATTCAGGAGCTGTAGCAACATAATTGGTAGTGGCACGGCATGGTCCTTCAGTCATGGAAGTGCACAATCATGCTAGGATGCTTGCAGTGTCATACACTGCTTCAAGAAAAAAAGGGAAAAAAAAAGTAAATTAATACTTTCATCATGATTTTTAGCCTATTGACTTTAAGATCTTCATGTACATGCTAGGAGAAACCAGTCTGCAGAATGTTAGGCTGAGACAGTGTATGACCTTGCTTTACATGGCAATCAGCAGTGAAACCCAAATTTTCTTCTCTTTAAGTCCACTGCAGTCAAGTGTGGCAACTTCCAAAAATGACGATCTCTTCATACTGATTAAATGCCAAACATTTTATTTGGTGTATGCTAGTAAAATATATAGGAAAGCTGGAACAAATTAATGAATCTGAAAACTAACAAAGTAAGAAAAATATTGATTATTTATTGATTAGCCCAGCAACATGCTAGGAAGTATTAAGTATCTGGATTATGAGAGCAAAAAACATAATTACATTTTATTTCATTGCTGCTGTATAGTTATTGTGAACCCTGGTGGCCCAAAACACTATTTCTGCTCTTTGAATATAATTTGAGAATTTTCTGTGTCATACTCCAATCCTGCCAGCCGAGTAGCTCAGTTCATTGCAAGTTTATGATTCCTGAGACCAGAATCAAATAGATGGAGGTGTCATGCTGTTTGTGAAAAGGGAGGCTGTGAGGGCAGTGCCTCCCAGGTACAACCACCAGGCAGCCTACGCCGTTGCTAGTAAGTTCTCTTGGTCTTGCTTTGCCACTTCACAACGCGCAGCAGTCGCTGACATCACACTGTCAGTGTGTTTCTCAGATGGACTGGTTATCTGATGTGGGCTGTGCCTCCACATGGAGCACAGTTATGCTAGGCTGCTGCTCAAAGTCTGGTATTTTAATTTTGATTTTTATTCCATTTTCTTCTGCTGAAGGATCTGCCATAGGCAATTTGCAACCAAGCTTCCATTGCTCATATTTAGCTCATACTTAGAGAGGAAGAAGCTCCTTACTCATGTACTTTAATGCTTCAAACATTTAATGAGCAGGTGCGTATGGGGAATTTGAAGTGTTTGCAGACCTGTTTTACTTTTTCTTTCTTTTTTCCCCAAAGCCTACTCTTTGCTTCTTTGTCTTTTCCAGCGCTCATACTGCTTTCTCTGCTGTCTGTTCTTGATGGCTGCATTAGGCTGCTTTTCTCCAAAACATAAGTATTTTATTTTGCTTCTTAATTTTCTCCATCACATCCTGTCTGTCTTCTGAGTCATCTCAACTCTCCTATCTATCAGGCTCAAAACCTTGGCACCATCATTAGGTATTTGCTTTCCTTTTCCAGCCTGTAGTCTATTGCTCAGTATTACAGATGACCTTTATGCAGTACATGTATTTTTCATCTCTTTCTGTACATATTCTTTTCTCTGTCCTGTTATTTACGGCAAGTTTATGTTGTTGTTGTTGTTGATGTTTTCTTTCAATAGCAGCCTGCTAATCATTTGAATCACTTTTGGACTTGGGCAAATTGCAATTAACTCAAAAATAATAAGCTGTCAAGTTTACTGAAACAGCACCAGCCAGTTCTGCCAGCACTACACTGCAGACTAACACAGCACTGCTTTATTCACAAATACCAAATTCACCTACAAACTTCAAAAGAAGGAACTCAGTTCTTTCCTTGACATGCAACAGCAATTCTAGTACTGTGCCCTGAATATCTTGCTGTTGGACTGTGACAGTCTGCAAGACACAACTGTGATGAAATGTGGATCCTTCCAAAACATTTTATGCTTGTCAGGTTGGCAACAAATTTGTGCTGATGATAAGACTTGTCTGAGTCACTAAGCATCGCAGGCCTGTTTCTGTTTACCTTGCCAGCCCATTTGCAGACAGCTGTTCTCCAGCAGGAGACAATGCTAAAACAAACACACACATGGAAATTGTCCGTAGTAATTAAAATCCCAAGGCAGCAAGTCCCTTAAATACGCGCTTAATTTTGTGTAATTAGGTGACTGGTCTACAGCATCTACTGAAACATCTTCAGCAGTTGTCAAACTTATTAAAATGTCCTTAAGCTGATAAAAGTTAAAAAAAGTAATTATTTTTGTGTTCCGTGCATATGTCATTTGGTAATGCCAAATGACATGGCTGCAGAGTGGGCGGTTTTTTGCAGCTGTCCTACAGTTTCTTTCATACTTTTGACTCTTCTCTCCTATTGATTCTTTGACAGTACTTCTGCCTGCCAAATTCACAGTTTGCTGACAGTTCATCTTTTCCTTCTTTATATCTTCCATTTTTTAATAAAAGGACACTTCATTCACTTTAATAAAATTGTTTGTACATCTTATCTGTGTACCCAAGATTCTATAACTGATCTGCTTTATAGGAATAAATGTGTTTACTAGATTTTTTTGGATATTATCATCTTGGTCATTATCATCGGTATTTAGAAGATGGCTTTCCCTGTATTTTGTATCCATTACAAGATTAAGAATTTTTATGTACAGAAATAGGAGTAGATATCTGTAGCAACTAATTAATCTTGGAGGAAATCTAGTCATTAGATGGATTATAAATCCTGGTGTAATAAAAGATCTTAATTAAGAGACATGACTTATAAAGTGGATATAGCCAGTCATGGACTCAAACAGTTTTTCTGACAGTGAACCCTTAGCAGACCATTTTAGAATCATAGAATTGTATAATCATTTGAGTAGGAAGGGACTCTTATAGGCCATCTTGTCCAACTCCCCTTAAATGAACAGGGACACCTTCAGCTCTCAGGTTGCACAGAACCCTGTCCAGCCTGACCTTGAATGTCCCTATGGACAGGACATCCACCACCTCTCTGGGCAACCTGTCCCAGTGCCTCACCACCTTAATTTTAGAAAAAAAAAAAGAAAAAGAAAAAATCATATATCCAATCCAAATCTTCCCTCTTTTAGTTTGAAACCGTTTTCAAACAAGACCATTTGTAGTTCTAGGAATAGAGTTGCCTAAGAGGAAGAGGTGTAGGACTCTGGCTGGCCTTTACTGGAAAGTTCTTCTGGCCGTTTCTGCTCTGTCTGTAAGTTTAGCACAAACTCAAGATTAAAAAAAGCAGATATGATTCTCATGTTGATTTTAGTTGTTTTTCCACCATGCTTCATTCCTGAGTGGTACAGAACATGTATGCTGAAAATAATGTTTCTAGGATCCAAGTGTTGACAACTTCCTCCTCAGAAAGCTTGCCTCGAACAGCTGTGTGTCAGCCAAAACCTCCTGCCTGGTCCTTGGCTCCCACGCAAGTAGAGAAGAGCTGAGCTGCTCCCTTCCTCCCCTCACAAACCCCCCAGCCTACCAAGATGGTCTGAGGAAATACCAGGGAAGGGATCTCAGTAGCACACTCTAAGGAGAAATAAGTCATGTCACCAAAAAATAGAAAAAAGGCTGCGCAGTGGTTACTGCCAAGTGCCATTAACCTGCTATCCACAAAAATCTACGCCATGGCATGACAACAAATCAATATTTCTGTGTATGATGAAGCATAGTGGAGCCATCTGCTCTCAATGTGTGGCCTGTGTCTCAGGCTGCAGGAGCATCTGAGAAACTTGTTGCGCATTTCTGACTGTCACATCTCTACTACAGATGTTGCCATCTGCATAGTAGTGTGATGCTCTGCATCTTACATACCATGGCATTTGCAGATTCTTAATCTCTTTAATAGTTGTTTTTAATCAGGCTGGTTGTCAGTTGCAACCATCACTTTTCCTTTCATGATTGGGTGGCATGAGATATATTAATGCTGGCAGTTCATCCATTGCTGCAGCAACTTGCAGAGGATCTCAGCCTCCTGAAACATTGCTATCTGAAAAAGAAATATTAATGTTATTCCAAATGTGTCACTCCCAGAAAGGGACATAGTGGGGTCAGAGACTCTTCCCCCAATTCCCACAGCTCCTGGCTGTTGTTGCTACACACAGGATGGGTCCTTCTTTTTGCTTAAAGGCAGTCTCTAAGAGGAGCGCAGGGGAAATTACCAGAACAGAGAGCTGCGCAACAGCTATGAAACTGAAATACTGAATTTCATTCTTGTGGAGGATGTTCCCACACAAAGCCTCATAAAAATAAAAAAATCAAACTCCAGACATTAGGAACTCTTAGCCAGCACTTTTAAGACATCACAGATGCTTATTATCATGTCTACATTGTAGAGTTTTTGATAATCTATGATGTAGCATAGATATAGTCATGGAGGCTTTCCTTACCTGCACTTATCATTCTGGAAAGATCATGTCTATTAATCACAGATAAGAGCACAGCCTATTGTGTCCCTGACAATTAGAGCTCTCTGCCAGCAGAGCAGACACAAATGCCAAGATGAACAAAATGTAAGATTTCTTCACAGGCTTTTTGTAGAAAATCCTGTACACACTGTAAGTAGGGCCTTGAATTTTTGTAGTGTTCTGCAAGTGGATCATAAACAGCTCTAAATGCCCAGACCTTGGGCAGGGACAGAAGGGCACAGATCTGCTTTAAATAAGCTTGGGGGGGTTGCTTTGTTTTTCGGAGATCAGGTGAAGGGAGCTAATGGTCATCTCAGCTGTGCAGGCTTGAATATGTAGGAGCTGATTCCTGCAAGCTGGAAGCCCCTTTGGAAGGTTCCATTGCAGAGGCGAAGGGAACAACTCCTGAAGCTGGGCAATAAACCTTGCTTTGGTCTCAGACTTTTCAAAGTTTCTAAAAGTTGGCTCTTCTGTGCTGGCATACGGCCAAGTCACCACCAGAAAGAAAAAAGAAGAAAGAAAAAGCATAAACCTTTGTAAAGTATGAATGAAAAAGAGGGAGAGAAGCCACAGCAAAATGAGCAAAGGGAACAGATCAGTGTATATACGGATCATAGATCTGATCTGGAATTCTGAAGGTCATGCTGTGACCCCTTTGAGTGGCTGGAGGACAGCAGAGGCATCCATTTGGGTCTTACTTGGTCAAGTTTGAGACCCTTCTTCTGGGCTGTGCCATCTGCCCGTCCCCTTTTATCCCTAGTTTTAACAAAATTGAGCTAAGAAACCTATCAGCACAAAGGAATCATTGAAACTTTCCCTTGAAAATGTCTCATTTTGACAAATAAGCATGAACCAAATACCTAATCAGAAAGTTCCCAGCCATCAGAAACAACCTATCTTTATAAACCGGAGTAACAGCAAATCTTTCAGCATTTGGATATGCATTTTACAATTTAAACTTCACTTTGCCTAGGCAAATACTACGAAATAGTATCTTTGTCAGAACACAGCATGTTATCTATCTATTACATAAATAAAGTTACCATAGGAAAGTGTCTGAACTTCTGCATCTGGCTTTGCTAGCTTCTAAAGTACTAAGGTAATTCAAAAAATACATTGAGCTCCCTGAAAGAACATATTTTTTCTGGAGTTCATTATACGTATTCCTTTTCCTGTACTCTTGCACACTGTGGTGGGAAGATGTCTAGTCTTCATCTGTGAAACAGTAAGTGAGACAGTAAGGCATTAATGTGGCTTTGGGGTACCCAGGACTCTGTCAGATCTGTTCCCTTCAGCTTCCCCTCTGAGGGAGTGTGAGGGCAAAGAAGAAGCTGGAGGAACCCAAGCACATCTGGGGCTCACCTGAAGGAGGCTTGGACACAGTAGGCTCTCCTGTGTCTCCTTCTCCAGATACAGCCCTAGGGCTGCTTCAGTGCTAATGGTAATTTATGACAGCAACACCTGGTTATATCTACAAGAATAGCATGTTTGTGAGAATTAGTATATGCTTTCAGAGTCTTCCAATGGTCATAAACAGCATTTTAATTTGTTTCTTAATGTCCCCGAAGAAGTTACCTGCTATGTGAGCAATTTAAATGGGAAATCCAAAGCTGTGTTTTTCAAGCCCTAGCAAGATATATAGTTCGGCAAACAAGACAAAAATGACCCAATTTTTATTTTTTTTCCCCTGAACTGACTTGTAATTCATTTCTGCAAGTGTTCTGAGCAATGAGTGAGCTTGTTGCTGGAAGACCAGAGACAGAGAGCACATTTTGAGACTATTTGTTTTTTGGAGTTTTACACGTTTGAAGAGAAACAGAATTTGCTCTGGGTTAATATATATTTTCCCTATATTTATTTTCAAATCAGCTGGGTTTTCTGCAGAAAACAGCACTTGTATTTTCTTTCCCATTTATAGAAGGGTGTATTTATATTTTTAATACAGAAATGTTGCCATTTGGAGAGACTGGAAGTTCCAGGAGCAAGGTTGCAGCATGTGTGATTGGGTCAGTTGTGTATATTCTAGCACTGTGACAAGAATCGTAAGTATAATAACTAGCTTGCTTGCAAATAGAGATGCCATTGACATTCTGGATCCCAACACAATCTCTTTTGGAAAGTCTTATACTTGGGCACACTGCTTTCCCAGTCAAAAATCCACCCACTGCTCCTGCGCCTGCTCTCATCACCATGTATCTTTGGAGTAAATCCTCTGTCCAGGACAGTGACACGAAGAAAGAATTCAGCTCCATGGTCCTCATTACTTGGGAGAGTGACAAGTGGTAGGAAGACTGTCTTCCCAAGTTGGGCAAGTGAAGCTCCCGAGGCTCCTCTGAAGGGACAGAGGTGGAAGGGATGCACCAGGAAGGGAAAAGGAGGGGATGAAGCTGAACTCTTTGAAGATCTGACCTCTCAGTCTAAATTTTCCCCTGCTCATTTTTGATAATCCATCTCACTCTCAGAACCTAGATCCGCACACTTCCTGTCTGTCAGGAAGGATGTGAAGAACTAGGGAGGGCTGTCTTATGAGCTCCCTACCTGGTGGGCATTTCCCACCATGAAAGCCTTCCTCTTAGAAAATATTTCTACAAAGAAGTACTCTGGTCAGGGATAATTGCTTGCAGAAGAAAATCTCTGAGTATCTGAGTACTTTGGACCAAAATTGAACCTAGCTTCTGGCTAATTATTTTGTGAGGGATGTTGTCACCAGCAGTCACAGCTTAGAAAACATCTTCTAGACAGTTATCTGAAAGTGAATTAATCATCCAGCTTTTGTTTGAAAATGGAATTAAACATCAACTTTTATTTGAGATCTGTTAGCATGGTTTTTTATCTGGTTTATGAAAGCAAGCTTTTTGTTCTAAGAGGATAACCAAAATAATCCCAACTATGACATTACAGATAAGATCCTAAACTCATCTGAAATCAGGATAGATGTTCTCATTTAGTTTAGATGGCAGAGGGTTTTATAGAAAGTGGCATTATCACAGCATGGTAGACTGTACCCTTGCAAATCAGATTTTACCTCACCAAAGAAAACCTGTCATCCCATCAACAAATCTTCACCAGTCATGACATCCCATCAGGGCTCTTAAGAGGCTTCTGATATTCAAAGGAGAATCATGAATGTTATGGGTGTTACAAGATAATGGTAGTTTTTTCATTGTTAGATAGCATAAGACCATAGAATCATAGAATCATGGAATGCCTTGGGTTGGAAGAGACCTCAAAGATCATCTAATTCCAACCCCTTGCCATAGGCAGGCTAGCCACCAACTAAATCAGGCACTAGATCAAATTACAGTGATTTTGAGCTGTTACTTTAAGGGTGAAGTTCCTCCTTTCAAAGCATTCAGTAAAAATAAAAGGCAAACTGACAGCTGATGTTAACTGAAACTTATGTGTTATTTGCACACTGTAGTCCTCTTAAATTTTTTGATTGAGAGAAATTTATCGTCATATAAATAATATTAATTATCAACTGGGTCCTAAATAATCTAATGCCTCGGAAATGTCCTTGGGAAATGCAAGATTTCTCTCTATCTGAGAAAAACTTTCAGAAATGTCAAGCGTAGTAAAGAAGGTTGGATATTAGAAGGAATTTCTTCTCAGAATGAGTGGTCAGGCATTGGAACAGTCTGCCCACTGAGGTGCTGGAGTCACCATCCCTGGAGGTGTTTTAGGAAAAGACAGATGAAGGACTTAGGGACATGGATTAGTGGGCAACACTGGTGGTAGGTGGACAGTTGGACTAGATGAACTTAGAGGTCTTTTCCAACCGTAATGATTCTATGATTCTATGAAGTCCACTGAAAAGACAAATAGGTAAATATTTCTGGAACTGGGAACGCTTGTGATATTGAAGAAAAGGCACAGCTCTCTGTCACCAAGATGAGTCAATGTCCTTCAGCAGAGGCTGAAACTCATTAGCTTCTCATATCTGTTAGGTGACTTGTGCAAAGCAAGCTGCCAGTGCTGCTGCAATTTTCAGTTAAAAAGCGGTTATCAAATGCATGGCATACTTTTTCTGTGTTTTACAAGGTGATTAAGGAACTGCAGTGGCTTAAGCTGAGTCACATTGTGGCGGCAGAAAAGGGAAGATCGGATGTGGTTTATGGCTAATCAAAGGGCAGTTGAAACTCTTCTACAGATAAAGCAGATTTATGTCTGAGTGTATTAACATTTTTATTAAAATATATTCTTACTCTGTCACTGTATACAGGGACATGTCCACCCACAAGAGCAGGTGTGCAACAGAAAAGGTCTGAAAATTCAGTAATAAAGTATCTTGAAACATCAACACTGATCAGATACTAATGAGCTTCAGCTGGGCAGGGATTAAACTAGCATTGACCCAGTGCAGGCAGCACCTAAATCTGGAAAAAAATCACACTGACATGGTGCCTTCATTTGCATCAGCCCAGTGTGACATCACTGGGGGCAACTAGTTGATTACACATGCAGAGCTAAGGTGGTGCATGTAATGGAGATGCCTTAAAATTACATATTTAGGAAATCTGTAGTGCAGTCATGATGTTGACAACATTCAGGATTGTTACGGGCCTTGAAGGCCACGTGTCAGGGAAATCAAGGCAAAGCAGTCTGCCAGAAGTAAACAATTTCTGTCTAAGTTGTATCTTTTGTTCCATAACACAGGGGTGAATTGCTGGATAACCAGTGGCATCAGCTGCCTCTTTGTTTGAATAAAGGAGTACTTAGAAACCCTTCAGGACTATCACATTGCTTCCTATGAGTTCTCCCTCCTCCTGAAACCTTCTTATCCACATCTTCAAGGAGAGAAACCTTTTGTTGATGCTTTTCCTCTTCCTACACTTTTCCCAGATTTTACTGGGGAAAAAAAGGTCATCTCTGCTCATGCAGCTGGAGTTTCTCATCCTTTCTGAAAAACAGCAGGGAAGAAGGTGCAGGGGACTGGAAAATTCTCAGTCTTGTTTTGATGTCAGTAAGAGTTTCACAGAAGTGAAAACAGCAGTTCTAGGCTTAGAAAGGACTCTTATGACACTGTTTTTAGAAAGAACATTTGTAAATGTCATGCGAGCTGAACTGAAATGCAATACTTAAACTTTTCATTGCTTTTCATGGCAGAGGAAAGAAGATATTATAAATATGTAAAATAAGGCAGTAGTACATTAACATAAATAACACTAATAAATTGTTAAGCTTTGTAGAAAACAGAAAATTGCTAATGGAATAATGCACATTTGTTGATTCTTGGAGCAGACATTGGCCATACATCATACACCAAAGCAAGTGCTAAGAGCACTGGCACATAACAACGTTATTTAAACTACTTTTATGGGCAAGATTAAATAGTCATCAAAGCAGCCTATACTGAGACTGCTGATTGGTTCCAAAGGCAACTGATTCCTTTTTCTAGTTTTTGTTTGCATATAAGAAAATATCACAAGAACTTCAATGTTTGGGGCTCTTCTTAATATTTACATCCTTAAAGCAATACCTTCCTGGCAGTTGATCACCAGATTACCAGTAATGAAAACTGCCCTCCCAAAAAGACCAACTTAGAGGTTAAAAGCACAAGTTCCAGCTACTCCCTGCTGTCAACAAGCCTCACTCAAGCTTGCCAGACAACCTCAAGAAAGGATTATCATCTGGTCTGTCACTCCATTTCTTTGCTGCTTTGACTAATAGAGGCATTAATAAAATGTATTACAATGGGCAAAAAGCAGTGCAGACGTACAACCCACAGGAACGGAACTAAACCTATCAACTCATTGCATGCAGAGCACTGGTTGTGGTGACAAGATAAATGGCAACAACTTTTGGTCACTTTAGCCTGGCATGGACTTGAATGAAGCAGTAATGAAAATAGCCAAAGGCATAGAGTGATCAAAGCTTCTGCAGATGGGTTACTGGGTTAATGCCCATATTTCCCAAAACAAGGAATTGTATGTAAAGACTGATTGAGGAGGGACAAGGATGTTCCTGCACTTAATGGGGTTGCACACCTTCTTAAATCTAGGACCCCAGCTGAAATGAAGGCCAAACGGTGCAGCATGTCTAAGCCTTCCTTCTTCCATTCAGTGTTAACAACGCCAGGAACGAAAGCTTACCCACTCTTAATAGCAAAAAACCCATCAAGTGGCATACCAACGGATAGCGCATGTGGCAATCCAGGTGTTCTAGCCATACTATGGTACACTCTACCCACCCCTTCTTGTAAAGGTCTGAAAGTACCTTAGAGCCAAGCTAAAGGAATGAACTGCAGATTGAAAGTCCCAAGTTGCTGATGCTCTTTATGCCAGATAAAATAAATAATAGAGCTTGACAGTATGGAAATCTCCATATTCTTCCATACATTGAATATGCTTGTGGTTCACTTGGCATGTGTTTTTTTTTCCCTTTGGCACTAAATGGGCTTTTAAACTGAAAGCAAATTTTGATATTAAAAAAGCTATGGCTGTAAAATGGACAAATTAACAGGAATGAGCTCTTCCACAGAGGAGAAAATGATTCATTAACTGCTCTTTCGCCACTGTAGAAGAACCCATTTTTGGCTTGTCCTCAGAGAGTCCGAGGATGCTTATAATACAAGCAACATTTAGAAAAACTTCATTACACAGAGAAAATTCCAGGCTTCAATTTTTCTTCTTGAGAGAGTTCAGTAGCTGCTTCGTTCTCCGTGTGTGTGTGTGTGTGTGTGCGTGTATTTATACACAAAATTAGGTTCTAGCAAAGGGAAAGTGCATTTATGCAAAAAGCAATTCATCAACCACTTCTGTGCTTAGAATTCACTGAGGTAATTTAGATACTTTAATGGCAAGGTAGTTTGGGTAAGGTATGCAATAAATGTTTCCCCCAACCCCTCCAAACAGTTAGAGTAATGGAAAATGTGTGCTGTAAATGAATCTTTTCAGTAAAGTAATTCTTGTTTTAATTATTTATCAGTTAGAAAATATGAAATATAATGACATAGCAAACTTCTTTGGAACCTCTTTTCATGTTGTGGGAACACTTTTACATTAGCTGGAGGTTTATGCTGGCTGTAAGTAAAAGGCCAACATAATGCAGTATGCGGCACTAATCTGTTTCTCGTAACATTAAATGAGCAGCAAGCAACTACCTCTATGGGAAGACCCTTTGGATCTATTATTTGCAGTATTTTCACCATGGCCTTGACCTTAGTGATGTCAGGCATATATTACTTCTCCACTATAATTTACTATTGACATCATGGATTAAATTTGTTGTTTCAGCTAATGCAACAGAGCAAGCAAGGTAGATTGTGAAACAAAGCCAGCTGCTGAAATACGAGGGTTGTCAAGTATAAATTTACAAAAGATATTCAGACTGAGCACAGAAGACGAAAATAAATGGACAGAGAAGCTGTTTTTGACAGACTGCAAAGGGCTGGAGACTTAAACTTGAACATTGTAAATCCAAATGTCACAAAACACTGCTACAGAATGTGAGACGTGTCTATTTCTCAGGAATATAAATGGTGATATGAAACCAAACTTCCAAGATGCTGTGCATTTTTGAGAAGTCTATCACTATCTCCTGATAAGAAATTTAGTGATCTTTTTCTCTTTGCTTTAAAAGCAGAGAAATTCATCATTTAAATTCAGTGACCAATATAATAACTGTATTTGGGGCATGAAGATTATAAAAATAGCAAAAAGTAAGTTTGTATAGTTTTCTGTGTTTCTAGAAAAATACTTTCTACTGACTGATATGTTCTCTTGGTGAAATTCAATCAATCGCATCTAATTAATTCTTCTTGGGGTATTCAAACAGATAGATAACATTTTCCAGCTAAGTTATGTATCTGTGGAAGAGCAGCACTACATAAAAATAAAACCCTTTATTACATGTTACATTCTTCCCATAAGTCAGGATGTGCCTTGCTGAGGTTGTGCTGCAGCCTTGGGAATGGACCAGCAGCAGCAGGACCCAGCCCGCAGGGCAGTGGGCTCACACAGCTCTGTGCTGTGATCAGCTCCGCTTCCAAATCCTCAACCAGGGAAGCAAGGAGCAGGGGTTGCAAAAAGAAGAGCCCTATGCAAGCCAAAGCCTCCACCTAAGAGGTTTTCAGCTCTGTGTTTGAGTCAGCAGCAAGCATGTGCTTCCTCACATCTTTACAGCTTGAGGGAATAAATCCAACTTGAGGAAATTAAACTCTGACTCCAAGACCTAAATAAGTTGTCAGCACAGATTTAAGAGGAGCATATCGTAGTCACAAGACCATCAATGAAGCAACTGTGGGTTCTACCAAAACATAAATAAAGGGCACTGCTTTGGGACAGATGTAGGACAGGAATGATACATTTTTGTGTGATGTTTGGAATTCCTCCAAAACAACTCATTTTGTAGAATCTCTTCATCCAGTGCAAATCTAGTGGAGACCTTAGTGAAGAGATGGCTGCCTCTGGCAACAGGACAGCAGGGGACTTGAAGCAGTGTACAGCAAGACCAGGCTTGTTTCAGAAAGGCTCGGGGTTTCTCTTTTTTCTCTGTTTCTTTCTTTTTCTCTCTCTTTCTTTCTCTCTCTCTCTTTTTTTTTTTTTTTTTTGCTACCCCCAAACTCACCATAATTCCATTTTAAATATGCAAGTGCTGCTCCAAAAGTACTGCCTCCTATTTTATTGTGTTGGCTCACAATGTCAGAGGCAGATGTTGGTGGTTTGGCAGTAGAGGTTCAAACTTCCCACCAATGTTCTGATCCATTTTGTTGCCATGTGACAGATGGCAGCAGAGGGGCACTCTGACTAAAAGACATCTGACTTGGAAGTGCATAGGAAGCGAAGGCGTGTCATTGAATTCCTCCATGTGGAAACAATGGCACCCACTGACAGTCATTGTCACTTGCTGAATGTTTATGGAGACCAAACAGTGGATGTGAGCACAGTGAGGCTGTGGGTGGTGAGGTTCAGCAGTGGAGACAGTGACAGTGGGTCACCTCTGCTGGTATGGATTTTTACAAGCATGGCATGCAGGCTCTTGTTTGTCACTGACAAAAATGCATAGCTAATGGTGGTGACTGTGTTGAAAAATAGTGTTTTGTAGCTGAGAATTTGCTCTATCAAATAGTGTTATTGTGCTCTTTGTATCTGTTGTAGTTTCCATGGAAATAAATAGAAGGCATTACTTTAGGAGCAATCTACATAAATTTGAGAGGGTTAAGGCAAGTTTTTGGCAGATGGCTAAAAGCAGCATTAGGATAAAAGGTCTTTAGCTTTTTCCTGTTGTCTCAAAAGTGCTGTGGGAGAGGATTGCTGTAGACCAGCCCCAGCGACACCCTGTGCCCCCTGGCTGCAGGCACCTCTCTGGAGCAGCCCAGGCGCACAGTGCTGCAAGAGGTGAGAGCAACTGCATGCAACACAAACTTAGCATTAATTTTGATTCATTTTGCAGATCAAGCATGAAATGCCTTATGTAGTGCTCTCTAGCACTAAATGATTTACACAAGTTTAGGCTTTTCCAGTCTTAACATCAATTACTTGTGACAATTCCAGATAGCGATCTAATTTTGGCAATACAGCATTCGTACCTATGGCTCCATTCAGCCTATACATCGATTTCCTCTAAGCTCTGCTTTTCTGGGAAAATCTTTTCCACTGATCCACCTGGCCAGCAGATGTGGCTGCGCTATTATACGTGATGCAATTAATCTGGAAGGCTGGCGTCACAGCGCTCTCTGTGATGCTGGGGCAGCATTATTGTGATTCATTAGTGTCACTTCCTCAGCAAGCTGTAATTGGCAGTGCTAGATTGTTTCTGCAAGAAGCAGTCATGGCGATGGTAGAAGAAAGAATGGCATATTTTCCTTTCTGAGGAAAACAAAGGTTACCCTTGTTTACGCATCTAGTGTAAATGTATAATGAACAAGCTCCATCTTTAGTTTACCTTTCCTACCTCACAAAAGCCTAGGTGTTAGAGGACGGTGCTGAGATGCATTCGCCAGACAAAAAGTGTTTCCTATTATTAATGGCTGGAGGAGCCCTCTGTGTAATCAAAGGGCACAGCTGCGGTGATATACGGCCAGTGACAAACAGAGAGATCTTTCCTTCTCACTGCTACAAGCTCACCAGCTTGCAGCCAGCAACTTCCAGCACTGTATATCTGCAAGATAAATAGCATGAGATATGAATATACGCAGTGCTTACAGTCTTGAAAAGTATTGTTATATCCTCCACATCCAATCATTCTAAATATGACTCGAGTGCATTTTTCACAAT
Organism: Numida meleagris; assembly: GCF_002078875.1. Taxonomy (NCBI): domain Eukaryota; kingdom Metazoa; phylum Chordata; class Aves; order Galliformes; family Numididae; genus Numida; species Numida meleagris. Next base: position 50,108,556 of record NC_034413.1, read on the forward strand.
TTCAGGGCTGTTCTTGCTGTTTGTAAATAGACGCCGTTTCTGAGCAGAGATTTAAAGCCCTCTCAGGGCGCTGCTTTCCGCACTCTGATGGGGAAGTGGGTGCCCATGCCGCGGTGGTGTCAGCAGCTCTTGTGAGATTCATCGCCCTCTTTTGCAGTGACAAGCAGCACTGAGCTTATCTGTGAAAGGGATCGGCTGAAGAATGCACCCGGAATCATTTTTATTTCTCTCATGCAGCTATGCCAGAGCAACCTAAGGGAAGAATTCATTCTCTTTAATATGAGCGTATTTAAGGGAAATTCAGGCTAGGTTTTTCTTTTGTAGTTGTCTGTAGTCACCTTTGTACAAAATCTGTCACTATGTGCAGCATCAGTCCCTTAAGCTGAGGGTGTGTCAGAGCTGAGACAAAACTTTTGAGCTAATAGGGAGCAATTGCCAGTGAAATGTAAGGGCAGCAGAGGTGCTCGGTAGATAAAAAAGGATGTGCCCTTTCACTTGCCAGGCTCTTGGTGATGGTGGTGTAAGCGGGTTCAGATCTCCAAAAACATGAACCTGGAGCTGTCAGCAGGCAAGGCCAGCCCTTTCCTGGCTCGGTGGCAGAAAGGTGTCCCCGCACGCACGCATGGAGGAAGTCGGTCCTGCTCTGACCTCTCTGTGAACTTTCTGAGAGATGCAAAGATCAGCCAAGAAGGCAAAGGTCAGCATTCATGCTGCTCACAAACAAAAATCAGATTTAGCTGGTTACTGGAAGAGCGTTCTGGGCCTTTGGATTATCTGATCAAAATAATAATAAAAACATTTTGCAAAGTTGGCTTGCATAGTCCGGGTACGGTTAAGTTCTGCCATGGCCACTTGACAACCTGTTGGAAATTATGTGCATTTTTCCCCATGCAATGTATCTATGCGGGAGAAAAATAACATGAAGGAAGTGGCACAATGTGAGGAGAATCTGGGAATTTACAGCCAGCAGTGATGCTGCTCGTGTCACAAGACACAGAAGTACAAGCTGAAGGCATGAAACTGTGTCTTGGTTGCCTATGAAGAGAAACATTGAGTTAAAGGAAGGTAACAGTACACGAAGTCTGCAATTCCAGCTATAATTGACTTCCCCAGCTCTCACACGGTGCTTGGTATCAGATTATAACACAGTGGTATCTTTGTTTAAATCGGAGGGAAAAAATCAGAATGAAATATACAAGTAATATAATTCTGCTTTCAGCAGGTCAGAAGTGGAAACAAACGTGGTGATTTTGTTTCTGTTGTAGCCTGAGGTGGACATTTGCCCAAGTGACAGCACAAGATACATTTTAGCACAAAACTCCCATTGACTTCAATGGGGCCCTGGTTTAACCACACACAGCAAGTGCTGTATCCCAGCAGAGGCACAAAGCCCTGCCATGTGAGTGTCTTTACTGCAGCAGACTGGTAAGATCTTGTTCTAAAATGGGAGCAATTAGGAACGTTATTTTGTTTCTCTTTGCCTTTACTTTTCCCACTGGCACAGTCCAATAGGCTAACGCAAATACCAAATTCCATGTGGGGAAAGGGAGGAGTGAAGCTTAAGAAGAATTTTACAGGGATTTGAAATTTTGGTTACAGACTGAAAAGGGTACCTTTAGCTTGTAATAGTGTAATTTAATAATAGCAGATGGCTCGTTGGTACAGTTTCGTCTAAAATATTACGAAAATTCTCCATATATCCTTCCAGAAAGTCTTCCCAAGCAAAACAAAGTAGGAGGAAAAAATGTAAAATATTTTGCCCATGTATGACTATTGGTGACTGCAATTATTTTTCAGCCTTATTCTTTTTTTAGACTCATCTGGATTATTTTGACTACTTCCCAAGTCTTGTAGCTCAATATGTCATATATTTGCTCTTTCTCCGGGAATCTCTCGCTCTGGGGCCAGTTTTACTGTGCTTTCTCTGGAAGGGCTGCTCCAGACTGCAACTGCAGCTTTCTCAGCAAAGGCGCTTGAGGAGCACAGCCTGGATGGTAATTCTAGATGAAGTTTGGGCTGGAATGATGAAACAAGGCATAAATTAGACAAGTTCAAGGCAGGCAGTATTTAATATACATAATACAGGGAGGGTTTAGAGCTAGGGCTACTCTTCTGTCCTAGTTGCAGAGCAAAATAATGAAAAATCTGATCTTTTAATCTTCCTGCAAATATTTTAATTCCTTTTTAAGTCCTTTTCCCTCCAGCACTGCTGGGTGTGTGAGCGCTCATGGATCCCACGGTGGCTGTGGAGCTTCTTCACGTCCCATCAGCCAACAGAGAAATATTACCCAGCAACAAACAGACCACCCTGGCCAACTTTGACTGAGGAGGATGAAAGCAGCTTGCCAGGGAACACTCTGATCTACACACGCTGACTTTTTGAAAAGCTGGAAGAGTCTGAGAGGACTGTGAAAGAGGCTAAGGTCATGCAAATGTTTTTAAATGGTAAATGTGATGACTAATAGGCAGCCAGCCTATTAATCTGAAAAGAGCCATCGTCCATGCCTTGGAAGCTTAGTATTGGAGTCAGTCAGTAAATAATGAAAGGATGGCAGCAGAACATTCCTCCCTCCATACTTCCAGGGAGGCAAGCCTTATCAAACAAGTCTGATCTTCATTTTTTTGGATGGCAAGGGAAGTTCTATTGATAATAAAACAACATTTTCATGCTAAATGGACTAAACTCAGCAAACAGACCATGCTGAGAAATTGAGAAATGAAAGCTACCATCCCCTGTTGAGGTTCCTTAGACTCTGCCCTCATCCTGCTCCTGTTCTGTAGCTGAGGGTGGCTGTGAGGCCAGGACAGGGACACTGCACCCCAGCCAGCAGAGCAGAGCAGGCGCAGGGACAGCACACACCACAGGCCCAATAGCCCACAGGGCCCAGACAAGTCCATAGGGTTGAGGTTGAGCAGGGAACTCTGGTCAGAAAGTCTGCGTCAGCGTCAGCGTGGTATAAGGCTGACACAAGTGTACCAAAAATGTAGCTTGGGAAAGACCAAAGGCAAAAGTATGAGCTTAAGTGCAGCTTCTGAGCATTTAGTGATAGAGAATGTGCTAGTGGGAATACGGGGCTGGTTCTTGAAGTATATTATGAAGCTAGAAAAAGATTAAAATTAAAGAAGTATTTAAAGATAGAAAGTCAGGAAAAGATGCCTTAATCTTTTTGGGTTATCCAAGAAAGAGTTAAAAAATGCTTTAATCAAAGTCTGCAGATATCTACGTAAGGAAGAGATTTCTGATAACAAATAGCTATTTAGTTGTACAGAAAAAGGCACAGGAAGATCCAGTGACGGAAAGCTGCAGTACTTTCTCCAGCACGGGCCATTAATCACTGGAACAACCTACCGCAGGATGGGGTGGATCATCTGAAGCCTTTACATCAAGGCCACATCTTTCCAAAAGAGATTCTCCCTCTCTAACAAAATCTGCATCTGATGCAGATGTGCTGCTTGAGGTTTGCACACTGAGTTACTGAGGATTGAGATGGAAGGCCTTGAAATGTATTAAAGAAAAAGTACCAGCTGTGGGGAAAAATCAGTGAAGACGGATAAGTGGGGTGTTACAGGGCAATGTAACTGACTCTAACGCCTTTGTCGCCAAAGCTCACACAGCTACTTACAAGAGCATATTATGGAAAAGAAGCAGATTGGGGAAAGGTATTGTTTCTAAATATATGTCTTCTGTCCTTTAAACACAGTGTGATACAGACAGGCTTTTTCTTGAAGTTCATCTGGTGAAGTTCTGGCTGAGCATGGTGAAGGGCTCACCAGTTGTTATTTATGAAGCACAGATTCTTGGGCATGGTTAAAAAATACCAGTTGGTCTTCTTTCAGTTAAATCCCATTCCTTTGAGGCCAATTTAATCATGCCTGAAAGAGATCTGTAGAACAGAAGCACTTTGAGTTTCCTACAGAGAAAAAAGGAAGACACCAGCCTGTGGGAGAGAATACAGCTCTTATGTCAAAAAGAGCACATGCATAGGGGTGCAATTCCACGGCTGCACTTCTGAGCTCAGTCTGCCTGCATTTATGGCCAGAACTCCCACGGGGATGGGCAGGAATATATGAAGATATTTGCCACTATTTATAGTAATAGCAGTATAATTTATATACTTCTAGTGCTCTGCTCTGATGGGACTTTCTTTGTGCTGGGAACTGGACATGCACAGGATACAAGGTGGGAAGAAGACAATTCATGCACCGAGGGAGCTCTGTAGCGCAGCGTCTCTAGCAGCCTGCACAGAAAGCTGGGGCTGCTCTTCTGGGGCTGCTGCCCAGGCAGAAAAAGTTCTTCTGTTCCCCGGCTGCTTTGAGCCTGCGTGAAAAATCATTGTCTCAGATTTTATGTTGAGTTTTTACTTCTGATATGCAAACAGCTGCTGGATGAAAGAGTGTGTTCCAAGCACACTGGGCTTTTCATGATCAGAGAGCAACAGTAAAGAGCTGGATGAGGAGTTAGTTCTGGCTTTGCTCCATCTGTCCCTTGGGATCCAGTAGTTATGTTCCTAACACTTCTGTGACCTAAGCGTATGCAATGCATGTCTTACGGTTCAAGATATCCTATGAGGAAATGAAAATGCATAGTCATCCACTTGCTCATTTGTTATCTGTGTGCCAAGAGACATAGATGTGGCATGTGAGAGGTGGATGCGTGTATTGTGTGTGTGTGTATGCTGGATGCGTGTGTGTGTGGGATGTGTGTGTGCGTGTACATGCTCCACGTGTGTGTGCTATGTGTATGTGTACACCATCCTCTCAATGAAATATGATGGGTGCTCTGTGGAGTGAGCATACTGTGCCTGCCCTATTGCTGGTAAAGGAATGGGAGCACAAGCCCAGGTCAGGGCTCTGAGTGTGGCCACAGCACAACTAGCATTCAGTCGCGACAACTCAGCAGAATTCCCACTGTCAAGCCCTTAACCTCATTGGCCATTTCTCATATTTTGCAATTTACATTGTTGAATCGCTTCTGCTCCTTCCATAAGCTTACAAAAACAAGCAATTAGTTAAGAAAATACCTAGGGCTTTTCTCCCCACACAAGCCCATTTCAGTCTTCTCTCCGCAGCCTGCAGTTGGGCTCGGCAACATTCCTGCCCCCTGTGGGCCGCGTCTCTGCAGCGATGGCAGCCAGATGAGGCCGTGTCAGCATGGCACAAGTGCTGCTATCTCTGCGGAGGCCAAACCTCTGCCCGAAGTACCCTGCAGAGCGCTGGCTGCAGCCGCTGTTGGGCGGTCACCCTGTCTGTCATCCCAGCTGGGATCCCCCACGAAACCTCCCCGGGCTGCGAATCACACACTCAGCGTGCTGCACTCTGGCACTGTGTGTGCATGTGTGTGGCTTCTGGGTGTATGTTTTAAATTTGTTTTGTTCTGGAAATACCAACCATGTCCTTTGAGACCATTAGAAATGAGGTTTATATAGACGTGGTAAAAGACCACTGTATGCAAGGATAATAAAATATGAAATTATTATTATGAGAGGCACAACAACTGGTTTAAAAGAGGAAGTGCTGAGTTTTTCAAGTTCAGCAAGTGTGATTATTTTTCTCTTTCATTTTCTATGTGCCTGCGAGTATACAGTCCTAATCTGAGAAGTGGAAAAAAATGGGTTTGTTTATGAGCAAGCAATATAAACGCATCTATCAGACTCATCAGTACATGGGGCAAATCATAAATTACCATCTCTGTGTTGGCTTTAAGGGAACAATGACAGTTACCCCATGCGAAGATGTGCCCCTTATTTCCAAATCAGGGAAGCTAAGAGCTTTGCTTCTGGCAAGGGCAACTCTAAAAGGAATCATTCTTAATGTAATCTGTCCTTGAAATAAAGCTCTGTCTCTTCTGCATTCCCTGTCTCATCTGATAGGAGCTTCAAATATACAATTTTCAGTGTTTTCGTATGACATTGTTGGGACAGGAAAAAATATTAGCAACATGATTCCTAACAGAATCTGCATGAAGTCATCACACGTTTGAGTTCCTGCTAGACAGAAATGCATTATCTTATAAACTGTGTTGCTCACATGACATTCCTACTAAGCAGCTGCAGATGATAAGAGCTACTCTGCATAATTTACTTTGAAGTATATTTGAGATAGGATTAACCAGATGACGTGCTCTTTTTTTTCTCTCTTTCCCTTTTTCTCTCTTGTTGTTGTTGTCGGCAGCGGCGTGCTCCTTCGGAAAGGTTGTGGCTCGCAGATACCCATGTGATGTATGTGCACCTTCTGAGCAGAATGTCTGTATCTTACTCCAAATGTGTTAACGTTGGAACCGCTAAATAATGGGCATTTCTCTCACACAGAGAGAAATCTGAAACTGCTGAAATCAGATAGTAAAAAAGCACTGCAATTAGCTTGTACGAGTACTTGACAATACATCTCTCTCATTTACCAACAAATGATTGTTCTGTCTTTCCATCAGCTTTCTTTCAAGTCCAAATATGCATTGTTTTTCAATCATTAGCTCTTGGAACATGATTTCATTAGCAAGAACACTTTGGCATTGTTAGAAAATGAGAATAGTTTATATTTGCATTTGGTGACAACATCTCTGCCTTCTGAGACACTGAATTGTTCTGTAGCTTCTTCCAAGGGACAGTTTTGTTTAGTGGAGAACCACATCTTTGCCCATTCGTTTTCTGCTTCACTTGTTATACACAATGCAAAGGAAGTGACTATGAAAATGCAAATGAATATCCTCGTCTGAGTAGTGTTAATATGATAGCATGCTGTACGTTTGAATGGCTCTGAAAATTAATGGATAACAATCTGAACTGTGGAAACATGTGAGCCATGGTGAGAAAGTTGCAATTCAGATTTACTGCTTTTTCCTTCTCAACTCCAAACCTTGAATAAAAGAAGGAAACGTTTACATGACGCAGACACAAATGCCTTCATCTCATCAGCTTGGGTTTGGTTCTTTGTCTTTTTATGCTCAAATGAAGCACCTCATTCAATTTAGATTAAGATGGTAAACTAAATCAAGGTCAACTTTTTATTAACTTTTGCTTTTACCTCCACTCTGTTTAAACACGTTTGCTCTGAAATCTCCCGGCTGCCGCCGCTGGAAGTTTAGTGGCAATACTGCTGACTTTTAGCTTTTATGGATTCTAGAAGAACAATATAACATGATACTGACAATCATAAACAGATACTACGTTGTTTCAGTTTGGAAACAATTGCAGCCATATAACCCTTGGTGGGCTCTTTTATACGAACTTTTATTTTTCTCTGTACAATGGCTAACGTGGGAACTATCCCCCATCCAATCGAACAGCTTGTATTTGCTCAGGAAATGGTTAAGTTGCAGCAGGTCACCTCTGGTACTTCGTGGAAATGCTTTGATTTGTCTTCCATACAAAAACAGAGTCATTTGTTTTACTAACAACTCCCCTCAGAGCAGAACCTCAACGCTATCTTAAAAAAATTAACTTCGCACATGACTTTGTCAAGAACCTTATTTCCGTCTCAAGAGTTCAAATTTCATAAGACCTGGACACTGTGTAGTTAAGAGGACCGACTTTGGAAATGTTATTTCCTTTCTTTTTGCTGCCCATACTACCAATTCAGCCCTGGACATAAAGGCTACACTTCCTAAGCTTATCGAAATGTCTGGACTTGACCGGGTGTACCCAGCTTGGCCATTACCAAGAGGGCTCTGGACAAAATCGTGGTGGTGCCTCCAGACTGCATTCTGGCTAGTTCAAAGACATATCTCACGGATGAGTCTGTCACACTTTCTGAAAGCTTCTGGCAATTTGAAAAATATTTGGCATATCTAAAAATAGGGAACAATTCTGGACTGGCTAATTACTTTCAAAATGGAAGAAATTTAGCTGCAGAGGCAAAAATAGATTGGCAAGGTGGCTTAAAGCTACAAATAAGCATGGGTGGATAGCAGGGGCTTTGGATGTATCCTACTTCCCCCTCCTCCAAAGTGTCACACGGACATGAAGCTTTTTACTATTAAATGTGAGTAAGTCCTGTCCTGTAAGGGGGAAAAAAAAAAAGAAAAAGAAAAAAAAAAAACCTCACTCCTCCTGTTGTTTAATTATTGCAGTTTAATTGTGATAACTCTAGTTTGTCTTGCGCATCCAGATTGGTTGAGAATGCTATCTGGACTTGAAATAGAGGAAAAATAAAAGATTTCTCTTTGTTACAATTTCAAAGCACTTCACATTCACCACAAACCGTCTGCAAACAGTAAAGCTCAGAATACCAGCCTGTATCAAGTCATTAACCTTTTAGGACTCAATCAAAGCAGTGTTGTGTGACACTTTATTAATGAATGCTTTAATGTGGTGTATAAAAGCTAACAAACATGGAGACTGGCAATGATTTCTCAAATCTAATATTCCATCAAACATTTCATTTTGAAGCCTCGCACTTTTTAAAAACAGTCCGATGGCATACAAGTTCAGAGGAATTCCTCTAACGAAATTCATCCCCCTTTTCTTAGGACTTCTCAAAATTGTGTTTAGATACCCAACAAAAGCAAGAAATGTAGTTGAAGCAGTTATGTGACCTTCTAAATTACATTTGAACATATTTTATGGAATCTGTTGTGAAGAGTGGAGGAAGTTGTCCTTATAAATACACTTGCAGTTTAGGTCACACATTGTCTGCAGTCATTGCTAGGAGGCAAAAGCCCTGTTGTAAAACAGCTGGGCTTCTTGGCTTGGGGCAAAGGCAAATTCCACAGCCAGAAACCTAATTAGACACTTTTGGAATTCACAGCACCCTTTCACGCTATGACCTTTTCCTTTCTGTCTTCCCCTCTCTTCTCTCCAGCTCCTCCCCATATGTCCTCCACCCCCTCTGCCCCCTGTGATCATTTGATCCTCTCCTCACTAAATATGTTGCTTTTTTACATAAATACTGTCTGCCGGCCAAATTCAACCCTGCTGGTAACAAGAGCAACTTGGAAGTCATCAAACTGATGGCAGGGCTCTATTTGTCCCTGAGATCCATTTAACTTCTGAATGACTCAAAGCGGATCCAGTCTCCTACAAATTTCCAAAAACGTGTGCTACAGAGCAGTGGTGTCAAAGAAATGGTTTCATCTGTGCTGGAAAATTTCAGAAGTCCCCAGAGAATTCCCACCTTGCCCTGGAAAATACTCTGATGTTAAAAAAAAAAAAAGAAAAAAGAAAAGCACCAAAACCAGAGGTGTATTCTAAACATGACCCATACTGGAGCGCTAACCTGAATGGGGACAGCCCAGGTTCAAATGCCTGCAGGGACTTGAACCTGAGTCTTCCACATCGCAGGTAAGTGTACCAAATCCAGCCTCATACTTGCTTTTTTTTTTTTTTTTTTTTTTTGACCTGACTTTTCCCATTGAAACGTTTTACATATCCACCAAATACTTTTCAGATTGCCACGTAGGCATTTTTCAATGAAAGTATTACCACAAACCTGCTAAACACCTACATCCCCAAACACGTACAAAACTTTTCTAAAAGAATGATAGACCTTAATTTAAATGTTACTTATATCAAGGAGCAATAGCATCCAAAGGTAGACATAAGGATCGCAGTGTCTTGTAAAAGAAATGAGTAGCTGATAGAAATGAAAGGCTATTAAATGCCACTGAAGTTGTATAATTTACAGTGAGACTATTATATATCATTTTCTTAAATTGTTTTTATAACTTAAGTTGTAATTCTTATCCAAACTCATTTCCAGCCCAAGAGCATGTTCCCTCACATGGATTTTTCACTTAACTAAAAATTGCAGCCTTCATCCATTAAAAAAAAATACATGATAAATAGGATATTTTAACTGAATTGGGTAATGGAGAACTGCTGTGCCACTCTGGAGAAATGTCTATAACTCACTTATGCCTTCTGGTATTTGTACAGAATGTTGACTCATGAATCACAGAGTAGAGATCATAAAACAAAACAATGTCTCCTTGACAAAAAAAAAAATACATTTTACTCAGCTGAGATTTACAGTAAAGATTCATGCCCACATTTTTAAAATCACAAATGCTATTATGTTACACTTGGGGTTTTGTTTTGTAAATCTGTGGACTTCGGTAGTATGTTTCCTGTTCCAAGTTCCACAAAGCACTGACGAATTACTTCTTGCCATGCTCCTGAAGGACCGTTCTCATATTACAGATGGCAACACTGAGGCAGAGGGGCTCACTGGGCTGAGCGGAGAAGTGAGGCTCCACTCCCATTTTCCGTGGCTGTCAACCCCAGCAGCAGAAACCTTGCTCCCCCTGCAATCACCCAGCAGCGACATATCTCCACTGCTGCCCCTTTCAGATCAAATAGCATTTTTAGGCTTTTGCACCATTCTGTCTCCTTCTTATGGAAATACACATTTTTCTCTAGACAAAGGGCTTGTGGTTTTGTGAGGAAAGAAGCAGGAGGTTTTAGGCAGATTTTGATGAAATATGTGGAGCGCTTGTCGTGTCAGTATGCTTTTGTCACAGCTGGGAATGATGGGCAACAGTAATTATCACAGTCACGGACAGTGGGAAAGGAAAGAAACTGAGGGCTACAAGGCATGCAGGGGATGGCCAGGCTGCACTTTCCTCCAGGAAAGCAGGAGCTCATTGCTCAGGTCTGTTGGAGCAGAGGGCCAAAGTCAGGAGGGTGCCAGAGGTGCTGCTGAGAGGAGACCCTGACTGAAAGGAGTCCCAGCATCAACAAAGCAGGGAAGAAATCCCTTAGGGGTCTCTGTGACTTCAGATAGACATGACGTTGCCTCTTTCTGGGACCGGTGATGCTTCCCCCAGCTGTCCCAACACTAGAAGCTGCACATGCCAGCTGCAACTGCAGCATACCCCAGCCCTGTGCCTCCAGCCAGTACCTTCCTCAGCCTGGGTCCCAGAACAGCCTTCATTTTACTTCCCAGAACAAGCGTGTACCCACCACATACTGCTGCCATTTGCATGGGATTGGATATTTAAATCAGAGAAAAATATTGTTCATTATCATTTGCAAGTATCGTTTTAATCACAAACTAAACCTCAAAGCAACACTAAGCATGCCTGATTGCTACCTGGTCAGCACCATCAAGGTCCCCTGGAAAAACTAATTAGTGTGTTACTCTATATCCGCATACCTCGGAGATAAATGTTGTTTGTATCTCCTTCCCTAATGACAGAATGGAGATTGTTCAGTAAAGCACCCTACCTCTTAATATGCAGGGTTTGTTATAGCAGCAGCTCAACTCATATTTCCACCAGTTTGATGGTAAGCGAACAGCAGTAGCAATATTAATCTGCAGTAACCTGTCAGTGAACTCTACAGCTAATATGATGTAGTTATGATTTTACCATCAATCAGAACTGAACAGGCCCCGGACAATCCTTACAGCACTGCCTCAAAAAATCTAATTGTGCAAAAGCTTCATCGGTTTCCAACATTTCTTTTTTATCTGTCACAGACTTTTGGCCTGCTACACAACCTTTTATTATTGGTCTTATTGCATTAGCTTGTTGGACAAAAAAGAGAAGGCTAAATCTAAGAGTTCCCCTGCATTCCATCATTTGTTACCACGCGGGATCCTATTTGACAGATCCATATTATTTTAGATTTAGATAAATATTATTGGGACATATGGTATTGTGTGAACTTTTGAACCACCGATTGCCAGCATATAAAAAAGGCTTGTAATATTTTCACCTCCATGTTTGCATTTTCAGATGTATAAGAAATATAAAATAAGAATGGAAGAACTGAGGTGTAACACAAAGGTGGATTTTAGATGAAACGTAAACGCACACTTCTTTTTAGTTAATTTTATTCATAGAAAAGAACGATGGCTGAAAAATGAATTAGTGGCAGCAAATATGAACTTTCACAGAAGTTAGAGTTCTATTAGTAATTAAGATACCATTCATTTTTCTTTTGGGGCATTTTTAGTGCGACCATCTATTATGGAGTTCTGTAGCTTAAATCCGACGTGTGTGTGTAAATACCATAAAGGCAGCACAGACACGCATTCCCAGCAAGGAGCTCTCTTTCAAACACTGGCTGTAAGGGATTACAACTTGCTGGGAGATACATTACAGCCACGCTATTTCTGGTGAGTTTACTATGCCAGAAGTTCGGGTGTAACTTTTGCGATTTTAAACATATAAAAACATCAAGGGAGACGAACTATTAACATTATCAGTTTAGTCATTTTAATCTCTTGCATCTTAAATGTAATCAGGATTTTCAGAACTCAAATTGCTAATCAGCACGTTGGGTAAACGTGCACATTCAGAGATAACAGCTGGCTGTAAAGAATATCTTTATATTTGTGATTTAATGTATTGCCAAGTTTGTATTTCATTTCATTTTGCTTTACTCAGAAACTGTGAACATTTTTGCTGGCGTGATCTTTTCTGGCAGCAGTTTTACAGCGGCAGAAAAGCAGGGAGTAATGAAAGAGGTGTGCACATAGTGCATTGTGTACTCTTTACAGCAAGTATGTCCTTTTTGCTGCACAAAAATTTGTGCACACTTTCAGATCATTTCATCCCTTTCTAACAGCAGCAAAGCTCTTACGAAGCAGAGAAGGTTGCGTGCTCCCAGAATGCAGACGGCGTGCGCTCCGTGCTGGAGTGGCCAGTCGGGAATTCAGCAATTCAGACACTAATCGAGGGAAAGTCTTGTTTTAAAAAAAGGACTCTGACTTCAAAGAAATATTTTGACTATATGAACATCAAATGAATAGCTGAGGTTTAGCCCTCGATCGATCATAATGTAAAGCAATTGTAATCCAATAAAAATAGCCGTACAAAATAAGGAAATGGCTGTCGCATCCTGTCAAAAACAGGCAGGAATGCAGCTTCGAACTACTGAGAGAGCCGAGGTGGCAGAAAGACAAAAACAGGATGTCAAATTGTTACAATTGGAAGGCACTGATTTTGTCAGCGCCTCCCGCCGGCCGCGGTAGTTGGTCAGGCTGCCTCTAGGGGGTCCTGTGCCGCTGCGGAGCCGCGCAGCTCCCCGAGCCCCTCCCGGCGCTCTGCGGGGGCAGGCGGCCGGGGGAGTGTGGCCCGCGGTGCTGCAGGTGCGCGGCTGCGTCCCGAGGTGCCTGGTGGGCAGCGACGGCAGCCGCTTAGGCGAAAGTGGCAAAATAAAGGGGTTCACACCTTCAGCCCGCTTTGAAATGCGTACCGCCGTTATGGCAGTGATAGAAAAATGTGTTCTAATTAATGTAATTGCATTAAGCTGCGTCTATTAATTTTTTGAGGCAGCTGTATTCAAAAGCCAACCACAAAATCGTTTGTCGCGCTTGATGGTTTTAACGATGATTTCACTTTTTGTTTCGGAAGGCTGTCAGTGAGGAATGCTCATTTTGCTTCCTAATTTCACAGCCCTCTTTTGGCACAAACTTTACAGCCCCGTGCTACTTCTCCTCTGCGACTCGAGAACCAGCTCCAGCAGGTTACACAGGGTTCCCACTTCCTTCAGAATCAGCATCAGGCTGTTAACAATGGAACAACAAAAAAATAATAATAACGTAAAAGTCGGTGTGGTGAGGAGTGCTGTGCCTGGCCAACCACAAATACAGCAATAGAATTATAAGCTCAGTTGGTTAGAGAACTATAAAGCCACATCCATTAAAATGAGTTCAAAGATTAATAACAGTATAATTAAGAAAAAACCTCAAGCCATTCTTTAATGAATATTTTAACTAGAGCAACAACATTTGGGGATTTTTGTAACTGACAACAACTCTATTCGCCCAGAACTTTCAAACATGACAACATTTAGTCAGAAATCCTGATTTTCTCCAGAGAAGGTCAGTGAACGAGAGGCAGAATATTGCAGGGGTCTGCTAAACCATTCTGCTTTGCTGTGATAGCTGAGAAACAGCTCATGTGTTGCAGGAATCCCGTCCTCTCATTCACTGCTGACACAAGAGGGTGGCTCTAAACCTGGTGCTCATAGTGGAATTGATAGAATTGGAACATTCAAGTAATTCAGATAATGATGGTTGCTTTGTTTGTTTGTTTTAACCTTTATCGTGCACATGGCATCATTTTATTTAGAAAAGAAATAAATGAAGATTCTGACTGTCGCTGCTTCTATTACAAATTATAAAACACCTTTCACCATTCAGTAATTGGGAAGCTCCAAGCAGAGCACTTGGAGAGAAAGATAATTTTAAGTAATTTTAAGTCAAACTTAGACATTCTGCTCTACAGGGATGGATGAGCCCAGGTCTGGCTGAATTGTCCTCACAGTCCACAGCAAGGTGAAGGCCTGTGTTTATATATTTTTGGACATTTTCTCAGAATGGAGGAGCCCCTCTGGGCAGGGATGTGACAAGAGTGAGATCTCAACCCTTGGCCCCTGATATGCTTCCCTTTGCCCCACCTTTGCTTTCCTCCGTCTGTTGAAACCCAGATTCCAATGAAGGTTGACCAAACTCAAATAAAATATCCTGTGGTTTCAGCTGTCTTGGGAACCTTGGGCAAGTTTCTTCCTTGTCTCTGCATGCAGCTTCTGAGCTCGCCTGCAGCGCTGGTATCTGGGTGAGGGGTGCAGTGGTTCTGGTGCATGGGAACGCTCCCCGGCAGCCTCTCACAAGGCCCTGCCTCCCTGGTTATTTGCAGCATGGACATCATAGTAAGATTAGTGAAAGCAAAGCCATGAGCTCTAAAGGGGATTGCAAAATGTACAGCAACATTTGACGCTGCCCAGCTCACAAGAGCATTTAGGCAGAATGTCAGCCACCAGCTAAGACCCTGTACCCATACGTTTCTTTTTTGCATTATACTGTGACTGCAATGTGAGGTGGAGTGAAACTGTAACCAGCAAGTTGAGAAGTCGAATTAAAAAAATACCAAGTTAGGCAGACACTATTAGGTGCAACTTTAATCATTTAATACATACTTTAAAATAAAATTATGTTTTCCAAGACAGTTAAAAACAACCTTACACTAATAATACCAACTATAGTATAGAGATTACACCAGCTATTGTCTCTTTTATCCCACAAAATAGATACTTATCTAGTGAAAGCAGGTGAGCAAAACAGCATTTTCTCAGGTTCTCCTAACCAAGATGCAGATGTAACAAGTTCTGGGAGTTCTGAACACCCCCAGAGGACCCCTTTTAAACAGTTCTTTCCCAAGATGACATAGTCATTCTGGGATGAGTAACATGCACACACGAACTGTGGGCTACCTCAGAACCAGCCCACAAAACAGGAGAGCATTGTGAGTAACAAATGCCTGCTACGCTGTGCTCAGTCACAGGAGACCTCGTTCCAAGTACAGTGAGATTAATAAGATATTGTATGTTCCAAATAAATTTGTCTCAGATTCTATGCAACCAAGGACAACAAAGTAGAGAAAGGCTTTCTTTTGTTAGAAAAGTATGAGAAATCAAAAATCATAAAAGTAGAAATAAAATGGGTGAAGATTAATTAAGCACATCCTTATCAATTTTAAACTATTCAAGATATCTCCCTTTACACCGTTTAGGTTGTATCATCAGCCTGAGGTTCAAAGGAAAAGATTCTTTTGAGCAATTTTTTAAGAAAACATTGACACACTTTAAAAATCAGAAACGTTTCCCAGTACTTTCTGAATCAAAAGAGTTTTGAGATGGAGCCCTCCTTGAAATCCTTTTGGTTCCAATGCCTCACTGTTTTCATGAGAAAACACACCATTGTTTTCTCATACAGAGCTCTGGACTAGTTTACATGTGGCTCTTCATTCCCTTGTGAAATCCAAGAAAGAGGACTGCTGTCTTGTCACACATTGGATCCATTGCTTTCATGAAGTGGTTAGATAGCTTGGGAGTACTTTTAATCTTCTTTATACATCAAAAAATAACTCATAGCATTGTGTGCATAATGCAGTGGGGAGACTAATGTCAAACTTAAAAGGAACATTAATAATAAAATAAGATTCATAACGAGCGCATGAAAGCTCTTGAAACTAGCTGCTCCACTGGCTGTTTCTGATCCACTGACCTTCTGCACAGAGCGAGGGCAGAACTCACAAGCCTGTTCTCCATTCCCATCGGAGCTCAGGGGAATGCTCACAACCACAGCTGACCACACAGCCTCTGTGCTTTCATTCTAAGCCAAGAGGCCAATTGTTTCCTCTGTAATTGAGCTGAAGGACATTTAAAAATAATTAATAGGATTTGGTGCAACTACTATTATTTGTTGTGCCGTGCGTAGTCTAATTTTTATTGCCTGCTTCCAGGGCTTAAGGACTTTTCTTAGGAAAGGTTGAATACCAATGGTTCTGAAAGTAGACCCAAGGAAAGGCAGAATATAAATAGCTCTGCAAGCATAACAAGCTGAAGGCTCCACTGAGGCGAAAGCACATCAAGTAATTAAAAAACACTGTATGATATAAATAGGGAATAGCCCTTTGCAGTTGCAGACCATATATATTAAGTATACTATCAGGATCTGAGTTGTTTTTAACTCTGATACTGATGGGAGTAGAGCACAAACAGGAAGAGTGAAGGCACAGGGGAACAGCTTGTTCCACATACAACCCCTTGAGGCAGGTCCACCTGGTAGTGCAAACCCACTCGCATGTTGTAGCCCTCTCTGACAGTCCTGTGATACATCCAAGTTTTCACCCACAATACAATTAAATTTTAAGTCAGCAACCTTCTTCTTGCATGAAGACATTAAAAAAAAAAAAAAGCAGATTTTTCTACTTCACACAGATCATTTCACATACCTATCCCTCCTGAATTATTTAGGGCTCAGATAACTGCTGTTGCTTCACTGACGGAAGATTAACAGATGTAGGACTGGGGTTTGTGGGAGAGAGAAAATGAGGAATGGCTATATGCAGGCTTGATGCAAGCAGCTATCTGACTGTACACTGGAAAGCTGTGATTTTATTTTGCTCTTTTTTGTGGGCCTCGCAGACTGGGATTGACTTTCTCTCTCCACAGGAAGTCCTGACATGCAACCAATGCAGAAAGCCTTCTGAAGTCTCACGAGCCCCTGAAGGCTGTGTGTATTTTCTTCTAAGTAGGGCCCTACCTGATGTTGCAGCACCATCCATCATGTCAGCAACCAGCACTGCTCTGGGGACATGATTTGTTAGTTAACACAGCCTTTGTTAGCTGGCTCTCCAGTAGCACACACTGATGGAGGCCTGCAGCCTTCAGGAAATTTCCAGCAATAGACAAGAAAGGCGAAAACTAGGCCAGGTGCAAAATGTACACTGATTTGGACCCATCAAAAACTTGGCCAATCCTATTCATTATCCAGGTGATGTTCTCTGCCATAGAAACTGCACTGTGAGGCAGGTTACTTTTAGATTAAAATGAGATCGTGGCCTCTTAAATCTAGTTTTCATCTCCGTTTAAACGTATATAAAGTGCAAGAGCCCTGGATGGAAACCTGATGTATATGGACTTTTCCCTGTTTTTTATTTCTTTATTTATAAATGTAAGAGCAAGCATAAACGCAGCACAAATACTCTAACTAGCAGTATACAGGAGTACAAATTGGTATGCTGCATCAGAGGAATAAAGGAGAGGGCTGATAGAATGGGGAGAGTAATTTACTGTGCACTGGTCTCAGCTGCCAGTGATTGCAAAGGGAACTCAGCAGATGTTTTTTTGATAAAGGTTGTTTCTTGCTGCTGCGGCAGCAAAATCCATAGCATTATTCTGTAGGACTTTGCACATCATGATTCTGCCATTTCAGTTAGTCTTAACAGCTGGATGATAAAAAAAAAAATGTTCCAGTGGATTATTTGAAATTTGTCATGTTGATTTAGTTTCATTACTGTTATTAAATTTTATTCTGGAATGGTTTACATATCAAGAATGCATAATGGGTTTCTGTGTGGCCTGGGATTTATTCCTTGAATGAGGAAAGGACTCTACTGTGACAAAGTCATAAAGCCTTATTGACTTGATCCTTTGCCATAAACATAGAATTCAGGGAGTTAGACCGAATATTAAATTGATATGATGGTTGTACTTTCATCAAGAGAATAATCTCTTCCAAAATAAAACCTCACAGTAAGTCTAGACCTACAGAATTGTTTCAGAAATCTGCTATTCCCAGGCGTGAATGGGAAAATATTCTCCTAATTAAGAACTTTGTAGGCAATAATCTTGAAGAGTACCAAAATATGCATATTTAATGCACTATCCAGATCCTGAACAAAAAAAAAAACAAGATTAATAATGTCACAAAAATTAAAAGTGCACTGACATATGGAAGGGTCTATACAAGCAAAAGGATGTTTCTAAGCAAAGAAATTCTGAACACAAAACAGCATATCAAAATTGATACTATACTCAAAGACAAGATGAGCCAACTGAAATCCTGCACTCAGAGGATACTCACATTTTATTTGAATTCAGCTTTTGGATCCCTTCTTTTCTAATGGGAACACTTGCAACACAACAAACCTTTGGATTTGGATCTAAACGTTGTGGTGTAAGCCAGCACTCCTACGTGAGCGACGGCCATTTTGCCACATTCCTGGAGGGCAATTTGCACATAGGAGAAAGCTGCCGTGTCATAGAATGTATATTATGCAAGACTGCATGTCACCTCAGAGAGATATACTCTTGCTGATTTGTAAATTAAAGACAAACCACAAAAGTTCCTAATTCCTTCACAACATAACTACTCATGAGTTTCTGCTGAAAGACTGCCATCAAAAGGCAATAAATCTTCAGGAAATAATATCACAATGTGAGCTTTAAAGCACTCATGATTTTTTCCCAACTTTCTCTGGAATATTTCTTCCAAAAGAAAGCAGATGGCAAAATACTCAGTGGGACTGCTTTTGCGTTCAAACACTCCCAGGGGTTTCCATTAATTCGAGTTGTCTCTACACAGACACAGACATGAACAGAAATAGCTGTCCATCTTTCCTTAGGATCACCATGTTTTTTTCCTTAAAGCGCTTCACTTTATCAGAAGTATTATTTGAAACTAGTGTTGCTGTTGGGTGCACTTGGGATGCAGAAACGCAATGAGAGAAAATACAAATTAGCACTTCAAGCTGAAGTGAATTTGCAGATCCAGGATGTGTCAGGGTCCAGCCTGTATCCATTCTTCTCCTGTGGGGCTCTGGGACAGAGGACAGAGGACCTAACCTTTCTGCTTCTCTGCCAGCCCAGCTGCATGGCCGGGTAAAGACAGGTCTGCTGTGGAAATCAGAGACCACCACTGAGCTTTCTCAAGAAGCTGAATCAATGTGGAGCATTAGATTTATTTATTTACTGATGTACCAGGGAAAAACAAACCCCTGAAAAGACAGATTTTCAGAGCTGGCCTCATTCTGTCTCTATTGATGTCAGCAACATCCATTGAAACAAAATAAATCCAATGTTGGACGATTCCAAAGATCTCACATTTTTTAAAGCACAAAGAAGTTCACAGCAACTTCATTAGTGGCATTGCAGCTAAGGAACAAAGAGCAGCTGGGTGCAGGGCGCCGGCTGGCAGCCCCGCGGTGGTGGCCGCAGCATGGTGGCCCAGGGGACGTGCGTCATGGTGGGGAGCACCCAGCCATGCTGATGCTGAGCCGCCAGCCGTTGCTAGGGGATACAGCACACACAGCAAGGGACCAAGCTTGCACAACCTGGAACGAGTGTTTCAGCCCAAAAAAGGGGAACATCGCTCATAGAAATGCAACAGTGAAGGCTAAGCATGAGAGATAATCAGATGTTAATATAACCACATTCCTTTCCAGTGTAATAAATAAACATCAGAAAACATGACAAGCATGTTCCAAGTAACAGAGGGATTTTTCTAACAATAAATTCAGATAACTCAGATTCTGCTGTACAGAAACAAACAGGAGAGCCACAGCATACCCAAAACAGTGCGCTGGTTTACAGCAGTGTGGCAACACCTCTGCATGGGTGAGCTGCACTGCTGGGCTTGGGTCCCACTGCACCTCCACACAGCCCACCCATCCCAAGAGTGGTTTAAGCAGCCCACAACTGAGGGGAATTAAAGGTTTATGACTGCACTTACACTAACCACCTCTCCTGAGCAGCTGCACAAGGGAAGGAGCCCTGACCAACACCTTTTCTGAGTGAAGGCAGCCAGCTAACCAGCCAACACTTAAATGTCAGTTCCATCTTCAGACCACACATGTTTGCACTGCTTTTCAGGTGATTTCACTTTTGAGCATGTACACTGTGCGGAGACTACTAAGCTAGTCACAAGTTTAAAAAAAAGGGGGGTTAAATTTTAATAAGCACACAAAGCTGTTAGCTTGACAGTCCTGTTTTCCATAAAACTCACGTTCATAACAAGCAATAAAGATGGAACTTTACTGCAGTATGACTCACTAATCTGCCTAAAACACGGATCTGAAGAGGTCTCCATCAAAGGAAAATGTAGTATAGGCTTCATGCCAGGTCAGTCTTTTGTTTCCTTACAATAAGAGAAAGAGTGCCAACTATGATATAGTTTTATAAGGAAGTCATCTATTTTCCGATAACATGATTGAAACTGGCCATTCATTACATGTAGGCACTCAAATGCCAATATTGTTAATTGACATCATCTTCCTCCTTACTTTTAAATGAAAAAAAGTATATGTATCTTGTTCTGATCCTGTTTCTACCTTAGCATTGATATTTACTGCATTCCGTATAAAATTAGGCATTCCTCTGCTTAAAAGGAGAGAACTAAATGAAAGCCAAAGACCTGGCCTTCTTAATGTGGTACTTTTTTGCAGTACTTATCCATCTCTTTCTCAAGATTCATGTGTAAGACACAAGACTGTAGCAGAACATTCTTGGCTCATTCAGGCCAAGCATGCTTTGCTTTGAGACCATTTGGCACATGCACCGTGGATTCACAGCACATTAAAATCAAGAGCAGACTTTGCATAGACTGTATTGAACTTCAGCTGCATGCCGCAGTGTGAAAAAAAAAAGGATGAGAAAAAGAGGGATGAAACAATTGTTCTGTCAATTACCTGGTCTACAGTGCACAGCCAGCATATTTGAGGGGACTACAGTTGACCATTATAACATATTCCACAGGAATCTCCTTTCCAAAAGAGTAATCCCTACCTGCAACCAAATTAATTGTAAAAATGTCCTTAATAATAGAAACTTAGATGTTGACAGAACCTTCCAGCATCTCAAATGTGGTATTCCCAGGAATATATCTCAGAATGGCAAGAATTAGAAATGTAAAAGAATTATCAAATCGGATCCTGACAATCCAAAATTATTTCTTCATGCTTTTTTATGCTTGTTTTTTGAAAGATGCTTAATCTCACTGTTAAAATAGCTTGGGTAAACGGAATAAGGAAGAGATTTGTCTCTATAGGTCTGATTCGTGCCACACAGTCAATTTGACTCCTATCCTTTTGTTTGCCCATCTTTAATAAGAGATAGCAGTATCTGTCTGTTCTCCAAGACAGTTATGCTGCTTACTTATCACTTACCAAAATCTTTCAAACTGAAAGAAGTGTCACAGAGGCTATATGAGACATAATTTGGTCTTTTCACTGCATTTCTTGTTTCCTCTTTGTGTTGAGAGCCAAGACTCATTTCTGATAGCTATCATGTTCCGCTCCTTCTCTCATCAATTACTTGAAGAAGTTACTGCCATCCAAGGTTATGTTTCTAATGATTTCTTTAGTTGTGTAATTTGGAATGTAAAATCACTCAATTTCATCTTATTCTGGAGATCACTAACTGTAATTATACATGGAAATGATGAAATGAAGGATAACTAGATATACTCTCATCCACTTTCAAGGTCTACCGTAAGAAATCCAGGTCAGATATGCTTATTTCAAACAATGTAATTTCACCAGCGTTTCAGAATAATAGGGCTTGCATCCAGTCATGGTGAAAAAGTTTGTTTACAAATATTTCATTTTCCATACGCATACTGTAACTACATTTAAAAGAAATTATTTTCTGACCCCTTGGCCAATCAAAAGTTGCAAGTGAATTGTAAGCATAGATATAAACAATTCCCAAAACAAAAGACATCTTTTCCCAAAAGCTCCAAACCCCCCCAAACCAACTGAAAAAAAAAACATACTGCAAAACTTTGTTAGCCAAAGAGTTCAAGGAGATTGACCTTGACTCTTTTAAGGGCTTTCATAAGTATTCTTTGAAGAAAAGAAATGCTAGTGAGAACAGATCCTTTCACACACGAAAGGAATAAATGAAACGGCTCTGACATCAAGTTCCTTTTCAGATATTTCCTCAGTGGGAAAAACAAAGAAGAAATGCTTGGAGCACTGAGGGAAGATGGGATGAGAATCCTTTAAAAAAAAAAAAAACTGCAACAACTGAGAAAGGACAGATGAGAACACATTAGGAAAATGTGAACAAACACAAAAAATACCTGGAGAACCTGCATCTGTTAGGACTTAGGAGAGCTAGTTAAACTCGTTTATGTTCACCATGCAAAAGCCAAAGAACTGAAAAAAAGATAGAGCAGAGGGAAAGATTAATATAACAGACTTTTACAACAGCAAAGGTGCTGCACCCAGACACTCTCTTGCAAATGCAATTTCTGTTCCTAACAGTCACTGTTGACTTCAGCGTGCTTTGGCTGTAGAGCCTGTAGCAAGAACAGGGGGATACAGCAAACACGTTGTATATCAGCCTTCATAAAGGTACAATGGTGTATCTGACAGGATCTTAGCTGACTAAGTAATTCACATTGGCTTGGCCATTTCCATATGGCTTTCAGTGAAATTGTAATGAAATTACAGGAAATAAGCTGCAATGTAGTAAGGTGGTGGGAAGTGTCTCCTGGCTACCATGTGGATGACTGCTAGGAACGGTCTGTGCCTGACTTCTTTATTAATGACCTGGAAAAGGGAGTGCACAGCACTTTGATGAAACTCACAAATACGAGTATGAAAGAACAAAAGATCAGTGTACAAAGAAAATAACAGAGAATTTCCTAGAGCAGATAGAACCATGGAAAGAAAATAACTAAATGAAAATTGGCTTTGAAAAAGTGCAGGCTAGGAGGGCATCTGAGAGGGAATAACAGGAAGGAGAAATCTGGGATGCAATAATGATGAAAGAGATCTAAGTGAGATAGCACATGCTAAATGACATGAATTGGAAACATGATATGGTGTGAAAAGGCCAGTACAATATTGGGGAGAGAAAACAGTATCAAATCACTGAGAAAGGAAGAAATAACCACTTTCTGTATGGGCACTAGTACAGCTCCATCTGGAATATTATACACATTTCTGGATATTGACAAATTAGAGAGTTCAGAGAAGAGCACCAAACATGATCCAAAGACTAGAAGGATTGATTTATGAGGAGAGATTAGAAGAGTTAAATATATAAATTGCTCAGCTAAGAAATGATTAATGGAGGACATGATAACAGTCTACAAATATTTGAAGAAGACCACCAGTGAAGGAAAGGCTTTTTTCAGTGGGATTCACAGGGAACAGCTAAGAGTCAGGATATGTGACTGAAAAGCTAAAACATGCACCAAGTATCAAGAAATGCTTCCTGAACATGAATTATGATAATCTGTGGAATAATTTCCCCAGTGGAGCAACAAGGAGCTTTTACTTGTGGCTTTTAAATGCAGAATTGAAGAATCCCTCAGGAAACATACGTGCTACAGTTTGACTATCCACAATTGGAAAGGTGTGGACCCAGTGACCTCTCTAATCTGTCCCAGCTTAGCTGAGCAGGATGCATTCTGCATCTCCGCTTTCTCCACAGAGATGAATTTGGCATAGGAGAAATGACTGTATTTGTAAACATGCTACATTCTTATTTGTGTTTCTCTCTGTGCTGTTTGCTATGTTGGCATTCATCAAACTGAAATAAACAATAGCTGCTGTTACAGAAGTACTTTTATTACTTGATGGCTGCGGTGAAATTCTCAGCACCTGTCTTACTACTGTGTGCAGATAACAAATCAGCCCCTGATATCCACAGAGTGCTTTCAGTGGCTCAGTTGGCTTTCTTGATGAGATATATTCAAGATAAATATTAGATGCCAGTGCAACTTTCTTCTTTTTAAGGTGAAAAAAGCCTGACTACTCTGGTTATGTCAGAAAGCTCATGGTTGGCTAACAACACAAGAGAACTGATATAAGCATGGCAAGGTGTGCAGTCTGCTACAGAGCATTATCTGGGGAGACATAACACCATGGCACGTGTCATGCAGCAGCAACAAAAGTTTAAATCTTGGATCTCCCTTAGCTAGATCTATCTCCCAAAGTTAGATTAATTGTGAGTCTTTCATCTTCAGGCATCTCTGAAAGGCCTTATCTTTATCTCTGCTTTCAGAGGTCCATAAATTTCTTTGCGTTCAAAGGCTCCATCCCTTCCCCCAGCCCCTTTCTAGTCCAGACATCCTCAGACTCCAGCACGACAGTCAAGTCTCTTTGTATTTAATACCCTTAAATTATCTCCCCTCTTTGTACTTCCTTCCATGATTTTCACCAGTTTCCTTACAGCACTGCACCTGCTCAGCACATCTTTGCCGAACCCTTCTGCTGGAAACTTCCCTGCTACCACAAACATTCCCATCATGGGTGCCAACACTGCTGCTTTCATTTTCCCTGCTTCATCCTGCTGGTCACCTACCTGTGAGCTGCTCAGCTCAGAATGCATTTAACTTCTTGAAACCCCAGCTGTCACCGGGCTGACTGTAAATGATTTAACCAGATGGTTCCTGAGCCACCCTGGCACTAAAAACCTAAGAGAGTAAGTTTTAAAAATACAAAATTCATTTGAATGCTTTTGCTTTTTCTGTGGACACCTTCCCCACCTCTCTGGAGGCAAGATTATCTGTAAGTTGTTGGCAATGGTTATGCTTAAAATCTTCATGGCAAAAGGTAGTGTGAAATACATTCATTTTTGACACTTGCTTTCTGCCAAGGGGATTTAAATCACTAAACAAAAATGGATTTAGCTTACAACTAGGCAGCTATGTTTTTCAGTATTGTTTTCGTACATATTGTTATATATCAGATATGACTGATTCACCTGAATCAGTCTGTACACTAGGTTACCATAATTATGCACTATACCCATTTCAAAATTAGTTCCAGCTAGTTAGCTTCACTGCAAGACAATTCACACTGCCAATTGAGAATTCAACCTAGTTTGATGATGGATTCGTATAAACAGCAAAATCCATTATTTATACACTGTAGGAAAATAAACTCTGGCTGGCCGGGGATATGAAGCATGTGAAGGGTTTTCATTTTAGATGGTTGGAATTTTAAACTCAAGCAGCTTTTAATCAACATACCATTGAAAACAAATTTCAGCAATCACATTTCTTATTCAGCAGCAGTACAATGTAACTGAAAATAGAATCTCCAAAAGCTTTATGGTCTATTACTCTACATGTGCTTATAATAAATTAGACGTAAATAGCATTTATTGTGTAACAAGAAAAGCAAGAAAAGATGACCAATTTCAATAAACTGGCAGGGCCGAGAAGATGACCATTTCTGCCCTACTGTTCTGAAATAATTTCTATAATTCAAACATTTACATGTATCATTGTTCTCTACTATTATCAAGTTACAGTAGCATCTAGACACTCAAATCCCATCGTATTTAAATAGTTTTTAAAAAGCTAATGCCAGTCATCTGGTTTATGAAGTAGGCACCACTAGACATTAACTATTAATGTAGACATCAGAATTAAAATTCAGTGGAATAGAGTGGAGTTCCTTCTCTTCAATCTGGAAAGAAAAAGAAGACAAGCTGTTTTTATGTATGGCTCTGAAGATTTTTGTATTCTTTATGTTCTAGGTGAAGACAGCCATGAAGCACACACACCCTGCAGAATGACCATGATATGGACTTCAGTTCTTCAGACAGGCATCATAAGAAGAAAGAAGAAACAGTGATGAATTCACCCTGTGTATTAAGGACCTCTACCACCTCCTCCCATTAACCGCCACCTTACATCCTCATCCTGCACCTCTGGAAGCTCATTTGTTAGTGCAATGTCATGGGTTCTCTTTGGTGCCTCAACTCAGGGTGCTGGTTGGAGGCAGCTGAGTGTTTCCTAGCCCAGACTGAGAGGGCAAACCTGCTCCCTCTGGACTCCATATCCCTGTGAGCAGAATGACAAAACATTTGTTGCAAAAGTTTGTGAAGAATTGCTGCAGAGTCACTTGGAGCAGGCTATTGATAAGACTTAGAGGCTGTGAATGGGAACAAAAAATCTCACAGACACAGTACAAGAATTAATCATTTTGAATCATAATAATTTGTCATGGAAAAAAAAATACCACTGAGATCAAAAGCAATTTTACAGGAGTGATCACTCTGACAGAAGCAGCATGTGGAGCTGTGCGTATTATAGCAGGCACAGCCTACGGGAAATGTGCACACAGCTATCAGCAGGGCATGCACCAAAAAGCAAAACATTCAGATGAACTTTTCAGCCAAATGGTAGACAGTATTGCAGCCAATGGCAAGAGGAGTGTTAACCTGACAGAAAAGCAGTATGTGCTACTTCAAGTTGGACAGTGATGCCTAAACCAATGCAATACGACAATCTCAGTTATTCACAGTGACAGAAAAGCCAAAGGAAGAAGACGGAAGTCCATTCGTGGGTAAAAGTATGTCCGTTCCACAGCTTCCTCAGGAGAATGTCTTCACTGGGGAAGCAAAGGAGAAAAACAGCTTAAGAAAAATCTCAGGACATTTTCCATAGCATAGTGACAAACTGCACCTTTTCCAGTTTGTTAGCTATTATATATGTCTCCAGAAGGGAAAGAATCAGTGGTACATATTCATCTTTCACCATTTACCCTAGGATGAAAGTCTGTAGAAAAGTATGTGTACTTTTTATCCACCTTCAGCAAGGTGGCTGCTGCTGTATATTCCCTGCATCTGTTGCCAGTATAGAGGTGACATTTGTATGGTATTCTGTTTAAAGGGAATGGAAGGGTGATTTACCTTGTGTTGAATAAAAATACTGAGAAGATCATGAGGTGGTTAGCTAGGCATGGATAAACCCTTGAGAAGGCATGAAGATAGCCCACATTGCCTGAAAATGAAAAGTGACACGGGAAAATCCAAGACTCATCACAGATGCCAAAATGAAACTAAATCAAGCAAAACCTCAGGAGACAAAGGTTCCTCAAAAGCAAAGCAGACTTCGCTTTACATAGGCTGGAAAAACAAAGCTGCGTACCCGATGCTGCTTTTCTTTCTTTGCTGAGCTAGCCCAAATAGAAGATATTACAGATGAGTGTATGTGTCAAAAGCATTGGATTAGTTGGGATGCAGCTGACATAACTGTAAGTGACAGCGACGTTATTTAGTTTAAGTAGTTTGCAGTTAAGTATAGACTTAGACATAATCCTGCCAATGGAACAGTTCCCACCCTAATACTTGAGTGGGAAATGGTGCCAGATTAATAAAGAGTTTATTGAAAAGAAACCAGAGCCAGAGCCTGATCCACATTTAGAACAACTTGAGTTCCAGGGCAGCATCAGTGATGCATGGGGCTATCACCTGAGGACATTTTTTCCTATGGAAAACTGAAATTCAGACTAGCTGCATTATTAGACACCAGAGACTTGTAGAAATGGAGGGTGAGACAGCAAGTTAAACTCTTCAGTTGAACTCAGTGTTCTCAAATCCATCTCCTCCCAGAATAAGGGTCAGAGCTGATACCAACTTCATGGGGGATTTTGAGCCTCCTGGCAGTTACAGATGTGTGATTTTAAGAGTAATTGCTGCATTTTTTTTTTCTGCAACATGCACTCCATACCCACTGCAGACCATCAGCATATACTGATTGTAATCCCTGTCCCGCTCCGCTCTTTTGACTCGTATCACAGCATCACTCTTTGGCATGTGTGAAAGACACAAGGATTTTGTTTTATGTTATGGAAATAGGGTCAGTCACATCCGTAACGCAAATTTGTGGCGTACACCGCCTCAGGGCTCTTTCAGGTATTGCATTTATGCAGTCCTGTATTCAGAATGCTTCTTTAAATGCAGCAGGTCATGTTATTTCTGAAGCGTTATTTCAGAGTGACTTTTACACGTTATAAACAGTTCATTGGAAGATGAAGAAAATAGTGTGATGTTGTCTAGATGATAAGTATCTTTATTTTATGGAAAAAACAGCTGCAAACACATTGTCGACAAACAAAATATACAAAATCTAAGCAGATACAGGAAAATACCCTAAATACCAACAGCAGTCGGCCTTCATAGCCGCTGCCACAGAGTACCGAAATTCACGCCACGGCAGCCCCGGTAGCCAGCTCAGGAGAAGGCGGATCGGACAGAGGCAGGGCCGGCCCGAAGGGAGGTTTTGCTGTCACTAAAAACCAAAACGTCTCAGCCGCAGCGCCGCCCGCCATGCCCGCAGCCAGGCGGCCGTTGCGCCGCGCCGCCGCTGGGTGTCGCCCACGGTGGGGCCGCGGCGTGGAGGCGGGACGCGTGGCGCTGCACAAAAGGAGCAGCGCCGTTGTGGTGGCCGTCGCCATCTTGGCTCATCGCCTCTGTTGGCATGGGGCGGGGGGAGGCGGGGACGGCTGCTCGCCCGAAGGCGAGGTTTAACCCTCTGGAGTCCGCCGTCGCTGCCATGGGTTGGGACGCATCTTGTCTGTTAACGGCGTAGCAACGCCTTCACGGGCGGGGTGGGCGGCTGACAAAAAGCATTGCTCACGGCTTTGCGTGCGAGGAGGGAGCATGCAGCGACAGTGGCGAGCGGGGCTGCGCGGGTTTTGAAGAGCAGTTGATACCACAAAGGAATGCAGCATACAGTGTGTGCTTTAGGCTTTGCGAGCAACTGATATAATTTGCTGGAAAATTGAATTTGAGGGCACAGAGAAAATCAAATCAGGGACAGAAAAGTGATAAGAATG
The DNA here is from genome assembly GCF_002078875.1 of Numida meleagris. Classification (NCBI taxonomy): domain Eukaryota; kingdom Metazoa; phylum Chordata; class Aves; order Galliformes; family Numididae; genus Numida; species Numida meleagris. The sequence goes on from NC_034413.1 coordinate 50,137,366, forward strand.
CTGAGCAAGGGCTTGTCCTAGAAATCATAGATGAAGACTGATTTTGCTGCTGTAGAAATGGCAGAGCGCTCCCAGCTGCCTGGAAACGAAACAAGGACATTGGAGGTACTGGGAGGCACAAATATGCAGCGGTTGTTCTTGGTTTATATCCTGGAAACCAGAAATCAAAGCTGGGAAAATCAGCACACCTTGCTGGTCCTTTCACATAGCTCAAACCTTCCTGTTCGTTATCCCGAAAGCTGGCCCCCAGAGCTGGATGTGGAAAGTGCCTTTGGTGAACACATGGATGGCGTTGCCAGGTGCCCCATCCCCAGGGCAGCCCTGTGAGCAAGCAGCCATGGACCACGAGGCAAGGCACAGCAGGTTCAGGTTCATTACAGTGCCGCGTTTCATGTTTGGCATTCTCTCTTTGTGAAAATGTCAAAAGTTGTTGGGAGAGGCACAGTGTTGGCTGGGGCTGTTGATTAGCAACACATCACAGCTAGATACGTTCTTGTGACACTGCTGTTTGCAACCGCTCACATGTAGGAGTACTGTAAACGCTTTACAAAAGAATAAGAAAAATGAAAGTGGAAATTAGCAGATGAGAAGTTTGTAGAAGTGACTCAGCATGACAACCACATGCAAGGGTGAAAGATACTCAACACTTTAGCCAAGCAAAGAGCTCCAGTCTGCTTGACATAAACTTTGATGTGGATATTTTGATGTTTAAAAGTAGACTCCGTATCAAGTCAATACAGAATCAAGTGTTTTTAACAGGAAAACTGCTAAACCTCTATGAGGCCCCATCATTGTCTCTGAAACGTTCAAAATGACAGAACTGATAAAAAATGAATACTTCAGGAATTTATCATATTCTGGAACATTTTTCAAGTGAAGTATGTTTTTAGAAATGATCAGCTTTGAAAATGCCTTAATAAAACTGATCAGTTTTGGCATGACATAATTCTGTATTCATTCTATGTTCCAGAGAATGCAGTATCATCTTGGTTGATCACTGTTCAGTAAAAACCTCTAGTTTAGCTCAAGCAGCATTTTGGAGGCAGGCTGTCACCTTTCCTGCGTGGGATTTTCCCTTAGGATGCTGCTACCCTTAGACAGCAGGAATGGGAGCTCTCCTTGCATTTATACCCTGCCTTCCACAAACTGAGGAGGAGGGGGACAGAGTGCAGCCCTGGTTTGTGCCCTGGTAGGTCTTTGCCCAGCCACAGCTGTCACCTGCCAAGTGGCGGTGTGATAATATGAAATATGATGCTTTCCTTTTCTGCCTGTTTCCTTGCCTACTCAGTCCGTGAACTTTCCAAAATAGCTGACTACAGCCCTTCATCAGAGCTTACAGAGAGAGAAGTCTTATATCTCCTTAATAAAATGAGACATCTAAAGAGAGCTGGGAATCCTCCTGGGATCGAAGGAAACTCATCACAGCAAACTGCTGTTTAAATTCGGCTTTAAAATTTTGCAGTTCAAGTGACAAATCTACAGACATCAATATCAGCAGTGCTGATACAAGAAGCATTGGCAATCTTTGAGAAGACATCTAACAATAGCAGCAGAGACAGATTGTGAGCCAGTTGTGTTCTGTTTGTTTTGTCCTCCTCATACACAGGCACGCACCCTCAGTAGTGAGCTGTTCAGGCAACAAATCGCTGACAAGTGTGCAATGACAAGCCTGTCTAGACAGGCTTAAATCATCCCTGATGGTTATATCTGTGTACTTCTTATGGTCAGTACAAGTATCAGTTTGATAGAATTTAGCTAGAATACCCACTAGTTGAAAATATCTTTAAAAACAAGCAAACCAACATGTTGAGCTGGAGTTGGTAGTCACTAGCCTGCTAACTTTCTGTGTTGGCAGATAGGTATAACAGGCCATGGAGAAACATCAAATGTGTACTAGAAGGAATTCATGAATACAAAATTTTTCCTTTATGTTTTGGCTAATCTACCACATGTAACAGCTTTACTGATTTCTGTGTTTTAAGCATGAGCAATGTTTTATAGTTATTCTAAATCCTGCTACAGAAAAAGTGTTGGGAGTCCCAAAAGTTGCTGTGTGCGTTTTTTGTCATGGCCCAATGCCAATAAAGACATAAAAGGAGCAAAGGAGTATCTTGCAACTGCTACAAGATGAGACATACTGAAGCCAGTCCCCCCTTGAAGAATCTGTATCCGTTTCTCTAGTTGGCAGGTTAGATATGAGTTCAACAGAGAGCTGTACTTGTTTGGAGTGTTAATTCTATTCTTTGTTTGTGAATTTATCCATAGAATAAATAAAACATGAACAGCAGCAGTGTAACTGTTCACCCAAGATCTGCCCATCCTGAATAAAAGCAAACTGTGACAGGTAGGAGGGCTATTCTGTACTTCTGCTAACCCAGCCAGTACGATGGTACAGGTGACAGAAATCTTTATGCAAGATAATATCTGTCTGTTTTATATGGGTGACCATCAGATGATAACACATTCAGGCTGCTGAACTGAATTTGAACAGGCAAGTGACATTCCTTTGCCTGTCAGCCAGCAGTTGTAGTCATTGTCCTGGGCACAGTTGTTTTAAATAAAATCACAGATGTCGAAGTCTTCCTCTCCTTTGCTCCTAGTTGCAGAACATAGCTTGTGGCAGCTGAGTTTCTGGTGCTTTCAAGCTGATTTTGAGGGCCATATAAAAATAAGTTGTTTGTTTAACCCAAAGTAAGCAGAGAAGGAAGTCTTTCACACAAATGGTAAAGATCCTCAATTCAGGCCCTTTAATGTAGCAGAAAGGAGTCATAAAAGTCTCACTTTTGCAGTAAAAGGATTCCTTTGATGAAGAGAATGTGGATTAAGCTTTGCAGATATCTTCTAAACTCCAGTACAAGGTATGTGTGCTGAGGAGCATGTGTTCTAGATGGAGGTGCTGTGGAGTCCAGGCAGCTTCATGACCCCTCAGAGGAAGGACTGTGGGGAGGCGTGTGCAATTTAGTTTAGCCTCTGCATGAGTAAGGTGACATAGCAGACTTACTAGAGGCTTCAAAATAACAGACTGTGTACAAAAGGGAATTTTGTTAAGCCACCTTACACTTAATTTTTTAATGCCCTCCCAGTAATTTCATATATATTATTTAAAGATAGCAAAGATCTCAACAGCACTCGTGTCCCTGAAGCAACTGCAGTTCATTCATGCAGAAACCCTCTCAGGATCAAGTAGACTTCAAACAAGCTTGTTTTTCCATTTTATTTGGTTTGTATTCAGTGCAACTATTCTGGGCTTTTTATAATCATTTTTATTCTGTTCTTAACTGCTAGCTCCGTGTTTCAAGTAAACTGAGCGTTGTTTGTGTGTTGTTTTGGAGATTTTTTTTCCCAGAATTTAGAATGTGCATATCTTTTCTTAATACCACAGGTAAAATCCAGCCTTTCATTTCTGTTGGAATGCAACTGGCCAACTTCCGTTACCCTCTGAGCCACCTTAGAGGGTAAAGGGGCTATGAACTTTGCAGAGGTTCACAAGTGGCATGTGACATCCCACCAGTCTGCTGCAAGGTAGGATTCAACTGGGCTGGACCAGGTTGGAAGCTGAATCCTCAGATAACCCAGAAATGCTGGAGTGAGGGGTTAGGTTCCTCACTCCCTGCCTCCCATTTCTCAGGGTTCAAGTTAATCAGTATCTCTGTAGAAGTACAGCAGTATCCTGGTTATGTGGCATAACCCTAATGTGAAAACAATTTTCAGGCCACGGGAGACTTAGGGGACTGTGGCTGTATCTGTGACAGTGGAGTTCTGACCCTGTTCATTCATATTAGTTTTTTGAAAGCTTTTGCTTTCATTAGCAAACCTGTTCAAATTCTAAATTGTCTATCAGACTGAACTAGCCCAGTTCAGCTTCTAGAAAGAGGTAGCTGCTGAAGCATGTATTTTCCACTTACGCAAGGCTCCAGCTTCAGATGTCGTGATGCTTTTTTGTCATCTGCTTCTTCAGCACTTGAATATTCCATGGAAACAACTTGATGTGTGTGAATTGCCATTAAAGCATATTACTTCTGAGCACAAACGTCTTTCCTGAATTGGTCGGCCCTGGTCCATATAAGTGGTATAGAGGCAGTCTTGGTCATAGGAAGGGATCCTTTAAAAAGGAACAATGAGAAATGAGCATATAAACAGGAGTGGGTATGACTGTTTACATGGGAGGATAGCGATAGGACAAGGGGGAATGGTTTTAAACTGAGACAGGGGAGGTTTAGGTTAGATATTATGAGAAAGTTTTTCACGCAGAGGGTGGTGATGCACTGGAACAGGTTGCCCAGGGAGGTTGTGGATGCCCCATCCCTGGAGGCGTTCAAGGCCAGGCTGGATGTGGCTCTGGGCAGCCTGGTCTAGTGGTTGGCAGCCCTGCACACAGCAGGGTGTTGAAACTCGATGATCATTATGGTCCTTTTCAACCCAGGCCATTCTATGATTCTATGATTCTATGAAATGTAACCTTTCAAGTGTCATAGGGAATGCTGTGTAAAAAATCATTTGCATTCCTGCCCCACAGTAATGCCCTTATTTCTAGTGTCTGCAAGACAGCAGAATAAGTGGCACAAAGCATCAAATTCTTCTTTACCATTTTACAAAATATGCTGCTTTGTGCCAGTGGAGGAAAGGACAAGAGGAAAAAATACTTCCATCAGGCTGCATGCAAGCACTTCCTGATATATTTAGAAACAAGCAAATGGCAGAAAAATGCAGAATGTAGTTAAGGTCCTTTATTAACACTTTGTCTGAGTGCAGAATAAGGAAAAATGCAAGATTCTGCAATGAATACATGAATATTTAACAAATCTGAATGAAGATAAATTGAGGAAATCTTTCTATAAAGACAAACAAATACATCTTTATTCTTTATAACATAGGCAATAGCTTCACATTTCACATGGCCAGCTATGCTTTATGTAATGGGGTGAATATGTATTGCTAACTGTGTGGATACTGCTGAATTGAGAAAGTACGTTTTTAAATTTCCATAATGGAGGAAGGCAGCATGTCTGAGGTTACTAGCATTTTAGATTATTATTACTGAAGATATTTTTTACATCATTAGTTTTTAATATAGATGCTGCATGCTTCTGTTTTACACTTCACTGTGGTTGGGAGACTGAAGATACAGCACTTGGTTGCATAGAATGTGGTTCTGCTAGCACTAAGCAGATATTTCACTAATTTTTACATCTATCTGGTAGAAGCAGTTTTTGACATTTTTATTTAAACATCCATCTGTTCCAGTCTTTCTCCATGTAAAACAAAAGCAACAAAATCAGCATACTATATTTTTTAATGTATCCATGTGGGCTAATAAATTTTATTTCTACACTGACATTTGTCAGGAGAAAGTGAACATTGTCTAACAGTTTATAACAAGGATCTGAGTGCATTTCTTCACCTCTCCTTTGCATTCCCACACAGATACAGCATGGGTTTGTTTGTTTTATTTTTTTTTCCGGAAGACAGGAGTGTGTAGTGCAGAGGTAGTATTACATAAAACTGCTGTATAAAGTTTGTCCACTAGGTGGTCCTTAAAGACATATTTCAGGATATTGGTTCAGGTTTTCATCCTATGTATGAAGTCCTTCTTAAAGCAGGTCATTCAGTTAACAGTGAGTACCAAGGCAACTCACAGAAACAAATCCGTGTCTACATGAAGAAAACCTCATTTGTGGCTCACATATTCTGGTTGTATTCTGGGGACACTAAACACTTGGAAATAATGAGTTTCATTCGCATTGGGGTGATGCAGGGAAAAGGAAAAAAAATACCATAGTCAAAAATAGACAAAATGACAATATACAGCACTGACATGAAAATAACTTAAATATTTGCATTTCTAGCACAATGCTTTTATTTTGAGACCGCTGGAGATGGAATCTGGGAATCTACTGTGTGGCAAAATCTTCCTGTAGTATATGGAACTCCATCGAAGTCAGGCTGGTATGAAACTGCTCTGAGGTATGTGCAACAAGAGACTTCTCTAGACAGCTACATCACACAGAGCCACTTGTCTTGTTGCTTGTACTAGCTATTCCCAGCCTGGAAAGGAGCATCATCACTGTAGATGGCATGTGCAGATGAAGGAAAGTCCTTACCGTGAATGTTGTGGAATGAAATATGTTCCGATAACATCCACTACAAAAAAAATGAGATGTATCAAGAACAATTTAAAAAATTCCCACCATTCTGAACTTGAGGTGTGACAAAATTCAAAGAAAAAATATAGCAATTTACACCTATTGAACAGGCAGTGATCATGAGAACGAGGTAAAAACGTTGATGTCCATCTCTCATACATGCCAAATGCTCTTGTAATTAAATCTAATTATACAGTAGATGCATTTTCCAGGAGTTCAGTAAATAAATGTTAGAAATTAAACTTTTCAAGCACATTTTTAAAGTTATATTCATATATTCTATGATAAAAAGGGAAACTATGAGTCCGTGAAATGGATCTGCAGTCATTATGTTCCTTTTTTATTATATTGCTGTAATTTTTTAGTGTGGTAATGGTAAATTTCTAAATACATTGTACTAAGTTCCATATTCATTTTTGACTTAGTTCTGATTTCAAGTGTGTAAAGTATGATTCCATTAGTCATTATCGATTCATATAAAATGTAGCATGGTCTCTTTGTTAATGAAAGGAAAAATAAGAATGAAGTTATAGAATGTAATGAGGTTTAGAAATGAGGTTGCTTTGTTTTATAGCAGTTCTGCTGAAAATTATGCCAAGATTGGCAATTCTAAGCTGTGTGTTGCTTGCAGTACAAACCATGCCTAATGAAAAAATGATGTAACCAAAACTGTAGAAAGGCAGGTGTATGGGAACCAGTGATTGAGCACCTGGTGAAGGGGCCTGGGCAGCCCTGGGAACACAGGTGCAAGCAGTTCATCTGTGCGATCCTGGGTCCAACCCCCCAACCTCATTTAAGGGCTGGCAGCCCTAGAGAGCACTTGCTTTGAGAGTTTCCAGGGAGGCCTGGTCCTCAAAAAATGTAAGGTATTTTTTCTTTACTTTGTAGTTGTAACTGCTGCCTTTCTTGGGTGATCCAAAACTGGTTAAAGGCACCTATACTGACTATCTTTTATTCTTGCAGCCAGCTGGTGACTCAGTATTCCTATCCTTTTTTGAGCAGGGCTTCTTGCTGTAAGCCAGTAAATTTGCATAGGTATTAGAAGAAGGATGTTACCCCTGTAATAGGGAAATGGGTTCGTTATACGGAGAGTAAGAGCAGCGGGGCAGGGAATATGTCTTTCTTACTACAACTTCTGTTATCGACTGAGCTAAGAAGTTGAGTCTAGTTACAGTATTTTCCCAAAACATTTCACAAACTTAAAGAGGGAAATAACCTTTTGCTCCTGTGATCTTTTGATAGACTATACTAGTTAAGTGATGGGCTGCTGATATTCAGTATAAGTGTTTTTGGAGACAAAGCAAGCAATGTGATCCTGTGGGTAAAATTTAGGTTGGAAGAATTATTTAAATTAGTATTGAGTCAAGACTAAAACTTGCCCAGGACTTATAGGGGGTACCCATTTACACAACTTGTACCTTATGATAGTTGACTTCTTGAAGGGAAACTGATAAGCACTGAGCAAAAGAGCTAGAAAGGTAAATCCAATGGAATCACTTTGAATTTTTGGTATTCTGGTACGACACATTCAAAGTAGAAGTATCACAGTGAAGTGAAAAAGACACGAGCCGCGGGAAATAAATAAAAACACTTCTCTCTGTTCTTCCCTGCAACAGAGGCAATACTTCTTATTTGTACAAATCTTGATGTAGTAAAAACCAGGTACAGCCTTTAATGCAACAGTCTTTTTGCATTAAGCTCGGAGCAGAGAATTATCCTCCAACTCCAGCTTCTAATTTCCTCTTCCTGTCCCATATAAAAAACAGCTGGGAGTGGTTGTCTGATGAGACCAGCTGCCTTAGTCTACTAGACTATTTATCCCTTCCTGCCTCTTATTTGAGTTTTTCTGTGTATAGGGGGCAAGGAGTGAGGTGAATAATTTTGGTCTGGTTTCTCATGGCTGTTTCAATCCTAAGTCTCTTAGAAACCAAGGAAGTAATGTGTTCATTCCATCAGAAAAAAAAAAAAACTGCAAAGAAGATGCAACAAAGAAGGAGGAACAACTTGAGAAAGCATAGAGTGAAGCCTCTGAGCCAAAGCTAGGAGAGGAATCTTTATAACTTAATTTGTCTTAGTGTAAGGGAAAGCTATTTTAGGTAAATAGGTTGCAGAAACTGTAATTCAGTTATGGTATGGAGATGACCCTCAGAAAACTAAAGAAAAATATCTGAGAGTCCATGTATAGGATCAGTTAAAGAAATAAGACAAACTGAGATAAGATAGTATTAATAAGAGTATGAGCCAGTATTTGAGCATATGCTGTGAAGTGCTTAAGAATAATATATAGAATGAATAAAAATGGAGTAAGTGACTGTGAGATGCGTATAGGAAACAATCATTTGAAATGCTAATGACGGCATCTTTATTGAATGTGAGGAGGAAGGCTGGATTGGAACTTAGGTGGAAGTGGCGTCAAAAAACTACATAGTGGTGTTGATAGCACAGAATGAGCTTAGAGACAAAAGGAGAAGTTAATTGTGTTTCTGTATGGAGTTACTGGGTTTTTTTCTGAGTTGGTTTTTCTCCATTTTGTTTTGTGGGGATTGTTTGTTTGGATGGTGTGTTACTGGATTTCTTGGTTGTTTTTTTTTTTTAGGACAAAGACTTTTCCCTGTTTTCTTTAGAAAAGAGTTTAAGGGGAAAAGAACTGCAGGGATCTGTGGAGAGATCTTAGGAGAAGGAATGAGAGGAGGTCATGAGGTAGCTTGGGGAAAATGAATGAGTCACTTGTCTTCTACAGAAACTAAATGGGAGAGACCTGGGGAACAGTCACTGAGACCAAAGCAGTGAACAGATAAGAGGAAGATCAAGTCATGCTCTATCAAGCCTCTTCTGAGAGACTGATACAGTTTTATGCAGTGAAAAGGGCAGTGGAGACCAGCAAGGATCTGAGTTGCAGTCACTAAGGTTTGCAGTCAGTAAAGTTATTTCCACTGGGGGAGGTGTTCTGCTGGGACAAGACCAAGAGAGGAGAATAGGTTTTAGGTGGGGAAAGCGATTCTGGCCACAAGCTCTTGCCAGAGACATTCCTGAACACTAGAGCGGGGTGGAGGAAGCAGATGTTTGAGGGACTTGGCAAAGTGGACAAAAATGTTGAGGCACAGAAGAGCTGAGAGGGGGAAGGAGTGAGAAGCATACAGTGAGAATCCTCTGCAGTTTGAGGGGTCCTGAGAGCCGGTCCAAAACTGTCTGCCCTTTGCTGATCCTGGGCCGCTCCTGCTCTTGAGAAATGTCCATTAGGAAAAGAAGAAGCAACGTATGTCCAAATACAACAAGGCAACTTAGCATTTGTCTGGAGAAACAATCAGAAGGGTAATCTTGTAACTGTCAATGCAACCAATTTCATTAATAGCAAAGAGAGCCACATTAGGGTGTTTGGGGAGAGAAGGAATCCAGAGAATGCTGTTTGATTCCTGTGCTTCTCAGTAGCCTCCCACTGCGGGGGATTGCAAACTGAGCAGAGGGAAAAAGAGAAGGGAGACCTGGCATTGTGGAGAGGTAGAATTGAGCAGGGACTTAAAACCAAAAGCAAGAGCATCCAATGGTCAGAGAATAGTAAGTTATTTTTTTTCACCTTGTGAAGTGTCCTGCTGGTAAACAGTAGCCTAGTTATGGGGAAAGCTAAATAACCACGATTGCAGCTGATTAGCTTGCCTCTACAAAATAAGAGAAAAATGGCCTCTACTGACATACTGTTCTTTTTTCCTGTTTCACAATGTGAGGGTATTCCTCAGCAACATGTTTCCCATCAAACATGGATTCCCATTTTATGAACTCTCCCTCACTTTAGTAAAAGAATCATGTTTTGGCAAGATTTTCTAGTGCAAAAGTTAGATCTGGCAAGCACATCTGTAAACATTCAGCTTTGCTTGACACAAGGGAGTTCCATCTGTGAATGTTACATCTAGGAGTCAGATGCTGAGATGAGGCAGGATATTCTCAGCACCTATTTATAGAGGAATCTATAAAGTACTGTAAACCCCGCTACGTGTGACCAAAGCCACATGACCCAAATACTGAACATGCAAATATTTTCACATGCAAACAGCTTAAAAACTAGTATAATTGAACATAAAGGCACCATCACAAAACATGTTGAGTCCCTTGTCATTTTGCATTTCAACCAATACAGACAGGCTACCTTATCCCTTATGTTGCTGGACTTTAATCAAACGTACTACCACACATGAAAGGATAATGCTCTTCTAGGGAGAGTAGCCTTTTGTATGTTCACTTTGTTTTCTTTAAGACATGCAGACCAAAGTAATGGAAGACATCTTAGACTGTTTTTTGTGTGAGGATCCAGTGTGTTGTACAAAATTTCTTATTCCATGGTTCTATGTTATGCTTCTTATTTTTCAGTCCCAAATATCCTTTATTACATGGATGTTTTTGTTTAAAGATTATTTTTGGATGAAAGGATGGTTTTGCTGAGCTATGCTGCTCTTAGCATTTCTTTTTACAGAAGCAGTTCTAATAGCTGTGTAGGGATTGTAAATCCCCTTCTCTCTTTGCCCTATGCTGCCCCAAAAGTGGTACAATTTCTGTGGGGTCGTAGTGGAGCTGTGATAAAGCCTTGGTTTTGCTGCTTGAGAATGCTTCCAAAGGATACAACCGAAAGTCAAAGTCAGATTGAATACTGTTCTACTGACCTGTTCTGGTGGCTGTGATTTGTGAAGAAAATTGATAGGGCAAGTGCAATGTTTCATTACAATCCTAATTCTAAAATGATGATGTTTAAGCTGTGTTGAGATGTGGTGTTGTAAATTCCTTTTCCCTCCTTGCCACCTCTCTTTCCAGTGTTCATTCTCCTCCCTCTGCCCCCACCCTCCTCCTCCTTTAGGAGCCAGTTTGAAGTCAAGGCTAGGAACTCACCAATGCCTGGCTGCTGGTGTTGCTGGTGTCTCTGCTGTCCAAGTGCTGGATGAGTCCCCTGTGGTCCATGATGGTTCATGTATTCACGCTGAGATCAGTCATGTAATGCCGCTGCAAAGCATTATAGGATAGAACATGGGCCATGGCCTCGCTTGCCCTTGGAACTGCAGTCACAGAGAAATTGCTGTAATGCTGCTACCTTCAGCTTGGTGAGCTTAAGCAAAGGCTTGTCCAGGCAGTTTGCATGCTAGGCAAGTTTGAATGACAGCATGGGTTCAGACTTGAAATATAAGCGAGACTGGGGTGCCTCTGGGTCCTCCCTGCGTATATGTTTTTTGCATAGTATGACTTTTTCAATGAGGAACTCCCCCCAAAACAGATATACGGCCTGACACTTAGAAGAGTGGCAGACAAGCCTTTGGAGTCGGCTAAAACGTTTGTGGGAGTCTGGAAGCACTTTAGAGGCTGATAGATAAGAAGTTAGAAACATCTGAAGCTTTGAGGAGGAAAACAAGATTTATGGTGACTATGAAGAGCAGGAAATCGAAACTGTTAAGAAACCAGCTTCAGGTCATCATAAAGTTCTGATCCCTAGTTTCACATTAAGGAACAGAATGCTACTAGAAAATCCTGCCTGCGGTAATAAATAAAATTAATAATTAGCTACTATATACTGCTTTTCATCTATAGATCTCTGTGATAAGAAGAACATAGTGAAAGTCTAATTTATTGCAACTAAAGAGTTGACTGTTAAACATTTCTTTTTGTGAGACTGTAAATTCTACCTGTTGACATAAGCTCAATCTGAGCTGCTTTCTGGGCTGGATTGCTTCATCATTTGGAATTAACTCCTTACAGACATTTACAAGAGTTACTGTTTCTTGCAAGTGTATTATGAAAAGGAGAAATCCCAAAAGAGAGAGGGAAATAAATTGGCAAAATACTTTGGCACTAATTGTAAGCATGGCCACATTTATTGTTATACAAATCAATTAGGACTGTGTTTTGTGAGTCTTAAGTGAGGAAATCTGCCACTTGTTTATTTTTTACTGCAAAATTTGGTCCTAGAACATGCCATATTTTAATCACATCATTTGTCTACTACTATAGGAAACATTTTTTTGTACACACTGAAAATGTAAGACCATGTTGCAAGGTTTACCTACTGTATATCTTCTAATATAAGTAACAAATTCTGAAGGGCCCGTTGAAGTAAAATGTTGGTGAAAATTCTTGTATTACTTACAGACTTTGGAATTTGCTCTCTATTTAACCACAGATTTTTTGGCTTTAATTCTGGAAAATGATAAATAATTTAGAGTTCCTTTGTTTTCATTGTCCCAGTAAGAGACCTTTCATATGAGCTTGGGTTCACTTTCAGATTTGATTTACATTGAATGAAGTTCTTTACGGTTGTCCAAAAATAGTTGCTGGAATTGTGAGTTAAATTTGCAACATACATGTATGTGTTATATATATTTATATATGGTGCATGTGCCAAAAAAAAAAACTTTAAAAAGTACAAGAGAAAAAGAGTAGTTGCTTAATTACTTAATGCAGTTTGTTGTTATACTGCAAGTGTGGTGAAGACATGCAACATTAGGACACTGTCTTAATTTTATTCTGAGAGGAATCTTAAGGCTGTCCTTTAGTATCGTTTCCATGGACAACTAATTTAGAGCTGCATCCCTTAATGTGGCTGGAAGCTCCTCTTGGAAGCAAGCTGTAATTGATGTGCTGAATAGATCTGATGGCTCAGTGTGATCCCAGGAAGTAGGCTGGTGACTCTGAGCTGCTGAAGCTTCTACTCAGAAAACTGGAGAAAAGGCAGATGGAAGCATGAGTTCAAATGCTTGATTTTCGTAAGTCATTGGTATTCCTGCCAGATTTCTTTTAAAGTCTGGTGGAAGTCATATGAAGATGTATATCATCTTTTTGAATTAAATATGACATGAATGCTGGCTGGTGACAATGCTTACACTTACTGTGGCCTTGATCCAAAGCCAAGCAGATGTTTTTGAGGAGTTCAGACACAAATAAACTCTGAGTCACATTAGTGAAGTAAAGGTGCGTTAATGTGCTTCATCTGGGGAGGATTTCTTAAATAATTAGACCAAAGAATTTTCCTGGACCCTTGGTGAGGTAATCCTGGCAACCAAAAGGACTGGGCTAACAAGGACATGTCTAAATGTGCTTTTCCTTGCTGAGGAAGAACTAGCTAGAAGGAGTGAGAGTGGCAGGGAACTCACAGAGAAACAGGATGTCTGTTGTTGGAACAAAAGGAGAGGGACTGCAATGAGTAATACTGCTTTGGTGATCTTTTTTGTGAGTGGAAAGAGGGAATTTCTAAAAATAGTAAAATATGGTCGTCCAGTACTGGCTTTTGTTACCATCACCCACTTGAGTTCTGCTTTCAAGATTTATTATATCACTCTTAAATCTCTTGGAGTCATTACAATCCTGCCTTTCATCTAGTCTGTATATAAATAATTGATCATCATAAGGATTGAAAACTGTGGAAATGAAGACAGCTTAACACAGATATTCTTTATGACATCAATTACAAGGGGAATCATTTGATGAGAACAGAGAATATTTCAAATGGTACAATAATGCTAGCTTCTAAAATTACTTTGTATTTGAAATGAAATGTGTACACTGATTGGTTCTGTTGCCAGTTTATGGAGAAAGTATATTATGGTTCAATGAAAAAGATGGTTAATTATCTGCACACAGGGCTTGCTTCACCCCTCCCTGCTTCTCTTCTACACTTGTACAACTCTGTTGAAGTAGCTGTGTACAAGTGGGGTAATGCGGTGGTGAATCAGGCCTGTGTTTTGTAAGTAATTTATTGCAAGCATTTGCAGTACTGAGAGGGGAAACGTTCAGGCGTGTTCATTGTTGAGATTTAAACTCCCAGAGCTGTGTTCAGCTGGCAGCAGTCGCATGTCACAGGGTTAGACACTGAGCGCAGCAGCATGACAGTAGCTGAGCACGTTTATTGTATTAAAACCTGGTAACATGCTAAAATACTGTAAACAGTATCATTAAGCGTGTTGAAAGGAAGTTGAAGTTCAAGTGATATTTTTCTTGGATGCTTTATGTAGTGTTGACTGTTAGACTTATACATTTGGTTAACTGGAGAGGACACTTCCTCTCCCATTTGTTAGTTGTCACGTTGATAATTTGTCATTTCTGCATTCATCCATTTGCAGGTGACGTGTGGGTTGGATCAGTATTCAAACTACTGAGGGAAGCAAAAGCAAGGTGTAGAAGTATTCATGGCGTGCTAGGAAGTGCTCCCGGTTGTCTGGAGTGCTCATCATTAGCTGCCAGGAGCACGCTGAACGTGTGCAGGGCAACAATGCAATCTTATATAACATGTCAGTGGAAGGAGTATGTCAGAAACTGCTTTAATCTGTGTGAACAAGTGGTAGTGACTCTTGTAATGGGGACTGAAAAAAAAACAATCTCAAGTGTAATGTGTTAAGAGCTTGGTTTTGTGAGCCATTTCTAGAACTAGACAACATCAAACAAAAATACTTGGCACAATTGTCTTATGGTGGACAGTCCCACGAAATGATAGGAATTGGGCTGTGAAAGCAGAGTTAAAGACCGTTCCAATTGGCATGGGTGAGAAAGGCAGCATTAACTCGGTGTGTTTTGCGTGGTATTTTCAGAACTATTTCTCATTTTAAATAAGTCATGTATCTGTTCCATTGCTATCTCATGTAAATAATTTTTGCCACAGGGTTGGTGTGGTTATATGTTGTAACTGTTTGTGGAACTGGGTTGAGAGAAATTGAAAACTAAATTTATAACAAACAAAAATTCATGGTGATAGCTTAAACATTAGCATTTATCTTGCTGAGGATCCAGTTCAAAAAATACCCCAGTGTGTGCTTTGAAATCAGGTAATTTTCAAACAGAAATATTTCAGTGCCATTTTCCCAGAGATAACAGGTGGATAATTCATTTTAAATTGTGGTGGCTTCTCTTTCAGTCCTTTGACTTCCAACCAAAATTATCACAGTATATCCTAATAGGTTTTCTCGTTGTTATTTATTCCTTTTGGGTAGTTGTCAGAAGCCCATCTTGCTTATGCCATCTGGGTAGTAGTAAAGGTAGAAGAAGAGCAGTTGGTTTGCAGTTAGAACTGTGCAGGAATATGCAGACAGCTCTTTGATTCCTTTGGGTGTATTAGTCTGTGGAAGAAGTTTAGGGGGGATACTATATTTTGTTGTGAAACATTTTAGCGTGATGTACCCTTTTATGGTATTAGTTAGACAAAGTACTTGTCTTACCTCTCTTTCCCTAGAGGTACCAGATCTTCGAAAAAAAAGACCTCTGGCAAAACTTCATCAAACCTCTACTTCCAGGGCAGGGTTTTGAGAGACCTTAAAAGACACTGCCTCTCCCAGTTTAAAGTGATGCTTACAAGGCAAGAGAAGAATATATTGTTCACAGAGAGGCAGGAATAATGACCCACAGCTAAATGGGGGTAGGTTCAGCATGGAAGACTCCGGAGTTTATTATTCATTTAATTATTTCAGTTATTCTGAGTTGTTTTCTAGAGCTCTTCTTTCTCTACTTTTTTCTTATATTTTGGTGGTGATCATATCTACATCACGACAGCCTGAAGAATGTATGTGTTGCGTGTTGATCCTGGTAGATAATGGAAGCTTATATAGCAAAGAGAAGTTCAGAGACAGACTGGGCAGCAGAAAGGATTGCTTATACTGACTGGAAAACAACATCCATTTTGAATATCAATTGCACATTTTTCCAGATCAGGTTTGCACAAACCAGTCTGAATACATTTCCAGCTTTTGGTACCAAACAATCACATGTAGGAGTTGAATTGTAATTTTACGTAAGAGAGACAAATGCCTGTAACTAATGGTAGGATTTCATTTCTGAGGGTTTGTGATTGCTTTGAGGAGTTAATGGGAGCCACAGTGTGTAATACAATATCTTGTTGATTTAGACAGTAGTTTATTTTCTGTATTCTTTCATTTGAGAGATGCTCAGGTATGAACAGATGTGCAGATGATAGTCTGGTGTGTAGTGTGCCCAGAGGGAGAAGTGTAGATCAGGGATGATTTTTAAAACATTTTTTTAAGGGGGATGTAGTACCTTTAGGGGTTATCTTTCTGAAACTTCTAGATGACATTTCTAAACAGCTACTGAGAAAACAAGTTCTTCCAGTTAAATAATATCAAAAGGAAGCTGTGCCTAAGAAGTAACTGTAAGATCTATTCCCACTGCTGACAGACGTAATTTTTATTTGCTATTTTGGAGAATGCTTGTAGCTGTTTTTCCAATCATAACAGTGTCCTCTGGGAAAACAAGTATGATGTGTTTGAATTTTTTTCCTTGCAGTTACTGACTCCTTCAACTAAAGGTGAAATGTTGTAGGTAAGGAAGCAATTGTATTTTTTCATTGATTATGAATAGTGGTGGACATTCTAAAGGAATATATCATAAATGTTAAGGAAATAATGGTTTGTCTGTGCAAATTCAAGGCCAAGTTACATCTGACAACACTAAGTACTGAACTTTTTCAGCTATTAGCTTAAGCAGCTAAATCTAGTTATAATAATGCAACCTTTTATGTGCCTTAGCAGCTTCTAACCCTGGATTTATATGTGCTTTGTAAGACCTAGCACTATCTGCTCCGTTGCAGTGATGTACATGAGCCCAAATCACAGACTGGGACATCAGTATGTACAGATAGGACAAAAAAAAAACAGAAGTTAGTCACAGCCAGGACTGCAAGCTGATGCAGTGTGGTTGGGGGTTGTATAACTCTACTGCCTGGGTAGAGTTAGCCAAAGGGCTGTCATTTATTGAAAATTTGCCCAATGTTGCAATAATCATCAGACACTCCCAAGGTGTTTAAGATTCACATCATCAACTTTAGCTGCCTGCAGTTTGACTGAGAACGTGTTCAGAAATGATGGATAAATTGGGGGCACCCCAGTAGTGCCTTGATATCTTCATTTATGCTAAAGGGAGGGTGGACAGCCAGCGCAAATGGGACTGCTCTAACATTTAGGTGATTAAATTAAGTGAACCTCACTCTGCCTTGCTGAAATGAGACCTAATTCTTACTGTGACTTCATGGTCACCTTTTTTTCTGAAGGCTGTTTCAGAAACAAGGAGAGATTGCATTTCCTCCCTTTTCAGTGCCTTTAATGATTATTTGGCTGGCTTACTGCTCAGCTTTCAGCCTCCTGCAGCCTGTGAAATTTCAGACACAGTAGTATCTTCTAGTAGGGAACTGGACTACTCAGTATTGTCCTCACCAGCAATTTTCTACCTTCTCCTTTGGTCTGTGGGAGAATGGCATGAAGTCAGCTGCTCTCTTATATACTAGAATTCAAGTTATCAGCTATAGCATGCTTTATTTCTTGTTTATTGTTTAAAGTTTTGCCGTGTAGTTGATCTGTAACATAAAATGTGAAATACGTGTATATGTGGGTATATACATATGTCAACGGTTTACGGGCGTTCGGCCTGGTTCCGTGACAAAGGGGACGGGGGATCCACGGGTCCACGCCCCGGGAAAAAAGGGAAAGGGGTTAAAGGGTAAGGAGATGGCCCTGAGAGCAAAGAACAGCAGCAACAATCTGAGGAGAAACAAACTAATTTACTAAATAAAATATTGGGATGCAAAACAATACACTATAATAGAATATAATTACAATTTAAGCTGATAAATCCAATACAGAGAGAGAGAATGTCCCAAAATCAAGGTAGGCCTTACTCTACTACTGACGATAAGATGGCTGGAGAGCGAAGTGCTGCCAAGACGAGAGACGGCGGGAAAAGGGACGAGGTCTCGTGATCTGCAAGATTTTGTACTGCAAGCTTTTATCTTTTCCCTCTGGCTGGAGAATGGTAAAAGAGGAGCAAAGTAACGTGGGGACTGTAGTAGTCCTTCTCTTCTGAGAACCAGGTATATCCACTGCATGATGTTATGATGTGGAATACCAATAACCGAAAATCATAAAACCATGACAACATACAAGTGTTTAGCAGGTTCTTTTGTTGTTTGAACTGTGTGATGTTTTATGCGTCTGTCAGAATGGCAACAGAAATAGATTGGTGGAATCTACTACTATACATGGCCTCTGTCTCATCTTAGCCATCTGTAAAAGTGTGGGGCAGAGGCTTGGATATAGCCCACTTCAGAGGGGTGCTTTAAACTAAAACTTAATGTTTGTAAAGCATTTGGGAAAGCCTGTGCAAGTATAAATTTCAGCTTTATTGTGATGTTCATTAAGAGCTTCTGAAGTTGAACAGTGTAATTCTATCAACAACTTGTGCATTTAGAAAGATAAGGACTTAGTGATAGGTTGTATGAAGTTAATTCAACAAAATATTTAAAAATATTACTAAACTCCTAGACCTATTGCGCTAATAAAAGCATTCTCTTCAGCTGGCTCTATCTACCCAGATTGTCTGGATGTCCACGTAAAAATGTAACTAATACTCCTGTAAAGAGTGAAGCAAGTACCTCTATGGCAGAACTTCCGGAACTACTCCACTTGCTTCAGTTCTTGTCCCATTAAAATATCAAGGAAAAAAAAAAATCCTTGACTTCAAGGGGCGCAAGGCCAAGCTAGCAGAGAATCCCTTGAGAATTCCAAACTGGTAATTTAATCTTTGTATTTAACCATAATGGACCTTGCAAGTTTTTTTTTTCCCAAAGCTGCACTCAAAATAAATGTGTTAAGTCTCTAGTAAATCGTCCTTAGTAATTACTGAGTATGTATCGTGCATCCTTTGAAAAGCCACTTATTTCTTATGGTCGATTTCTGATTCAGCTGTCCCCCCAGCATGCTGTTCTCACTATTTCTCCCTCTTAGAAGTCTGTATAAATCCTGCTGCTTGCTATGTTTGTGTACAGCAACATATGCTCATCTGTATGAAGCAATATGATGAGGATAACCTCAGACTTATTAGCATGGCTGTCTTCAGATTGAAAAATACTTTCTGGAGGTTCATTTCCTAGCATTGGCTTCCTGATTTCTTGGTTACTAAATCATGTAGTGTTTATGAAATAAAAGACTCCCAAGCTGTCAGTCACAACTCTAAAGCCTTTCACAGACTGTAAATTCACATTCCTTTAGTTATAAATAGAAAACACTATTGCAATGGCTGTAAAACTCTCTCTCTGATGATTGTATGTTCTGCAGCACCAACAAATCACAAAAAGAGATGGTTGGGATGCTGTTGTCAACATCTTTTTTGTTCAGAGTTTGCACTGAGCGAAAAAGTGAGCTTGTGCTGATGATTTGTAGTATCCGTTATCACCTTTCATCAAAGTATGAGGAGAAAGGAAATACAGGGTATTCCAGATGGGAGTCTGGTACTTGTATACTAAGGAATCTGTTTCTGTTTCCTGTGATTGTGAAGGACAGTGAGGGTGCTATTGCTGCTTGTGCTAATGACCAAATCCAAGTGACTTTGTTAATATGTTATGATTTATGATCCATCTGGGAGAGAGTATTCATCTTTTCAGTAATCCTTTCTCCTGTTCTGTTTTGCGCTACTGTAGTTTAGAAGTTGTAGAAATTAGTCTGTGGAAGAGTAAACTTCCTCCTTTTCACTGTTATTAGCCAACTTTTCCTGTATGTTTTTGTTTTACTCTTAAAATAGGTCTCACTAGGCTACTGACTTCTGCACTGTTCTGGCTGATCAATACTAGTATCGTTTTCAGAACATGTTTTCCACTTAAGTTTCTGGCCCTTTTATTAAAAACAGAGGTATTTGATATCAAGTAATAAATCTACAAAACACCAAGATCTACTTTTCCTCTACAAGTGCTTCTATGGGATCATATACACATCAATTTGGGGTTTAGATATTCACTCGTGGATCATTCGGACTTCTGTCATACATCAGCCACAGAAAAACATCCATTTTTGAGTTCCAGGAGCAGTGGCTCATCTACTGGTAATGTTAAGACTGATACAGCCCATTATGGAGTGGGGTGTTCAGCTGAAGGCTGCAAAATGCAGTGTAACACAAGTGAAGATACAGAAGCCATATGGAAGTTCCTAAAAATGCTGACTGGAAGAGGCATTAATATGTCCAGCTTGTTTTAGGCAGAGACAGTAGGAGAGACTCTTTAAGGAGAGTCTGCACACCTGGCCATTTCCTTGATCTGTTCTCTTTATGCTCTCTCAGCATCACAGATGTTATATTAAAGATTCTAGAGGCCTTTTGCCTGCACAGTCCTGGTGTTTGTGGACCTGTTTTCCATGAATTTGCATCAGTCCCACTTGATCCTGTTGATGTTATCTGCCTCATCAGCCTCCTATGGATACAAGTTCTAGAGCTTTGCTACTTGGTGTAGAAAGTACTTTAATTTGATGAGTCTCCTCACATGTTTCAAAAACATCTACTCCTCACAGTAGAAGATGTTTTGTAACATCTTCTACTACCTTTTCTAGTCATTTAGGATTTTAATTGTTTGATCATGCATTGTTGCAATGCTTGTGACTTCATTACAACATCTTAAAAGTTGTACTGATGTGCTGCTACATGTGCGTTGTGGAAGAGAATCTCGCCAATATCCTCAGTTGCAAAGGTGAAAATAAATGATTCACGGAGCATCTGTGCTGTTGCATTGTCATCTGTGAGTTTACTTCTTGAGTCTTTGTGGTCCTGCTGATTGCAGGAGAGCTTCCTGCTTTTGATGTGTTCAAAGAATGTTTTATTATCTGTTTGAGCATTCTTTTAAAGTTTCTCTTCAAATTCATTTTTAGACTTTATTTTGTGTTTACATTTGATCCACTTGATTTTGTGTGCTTCTCTGTCTTGATTTCATCAAGGTGTTCAATTCTTTAAATGCTGCTTTTCTGACATTGAAAGCTGCCGCTGCTTTCCTGTTGAATCCTCCACTTTGATCTGTGCCACACAGGTTGCCACACCTAGGCTTCTGGCACAGTGTATTCAATGGCCATCAGACTTAGTGTAGTCATAGTGGTTTTTGAATAACCCTCTTAAGAGTTTTTGAAACAGGTGTTTGGGGTTTTGTTTTGGGGGGGAACCTACCCAGCTGCTTTTTGCTTTGCAGGTCTGAATTTAACCTCCTTGACAGACTTTGCATCATGGTATCAAAATGGACTGCAGTCTCATCCCCTGCACCTTAGGTATCTTGTGAAAATTGCTGCCTATGTGTGCTGACACACACTAGCATAGGATCTTCTTGGACATTTAAAGAAAAAAAAAAAAGATGAAAAACAGATTCTGTCTGTAAAAATAATCTCTCACTTCTGTCTAAGCCTACATACTTTTGGCAATTGCCTTTTGTTGAAGAACTATCCTGAGCTCAAGAGGACACAGTGACAAAGGCTTCTACTGGGGAACACAATACAAAATCCTTTTATCGGTTTCATGACTAAAATGAAGGTTAACTTTACAGTCAAAAATTTCATCAGTGTCTCATGTAAGCATCTCAGTTCACCTAATGTTGCCACACCACCAGGTAGTAATAGTAGCTTATATTTGCATTTAGAGGAGAGGCTAATACCCAGATTGCCAAGCACTAGCCCTGGGCAGTGTCCTCCAGTTAACCCAGACTCCTGGCTGACAGTAGTGCAAAGGAATGACTGACTCAGGGAGAAGACGGTGCAGGAAGTTTCTCACTAGCCAACCTGTCCTACTTGATGTAAGCAGTAACAGGATTGAAGGAAGATTTCAAGGAGTCCCTGCAGGAAAGCAGGGATTCACCTCTGTCTAAGGATACCGAGGAGGAAAGTCTTCCTGAAGAGTGCTTAATGTGGAAGAAAAATTGAGGTTGCCCACATTTTTAGTATGGAGAGGAACTTTTTTGGTGACAGTTTGATTAGTGTGTTTCAGCTAGGTGAAGAAAGCAGAATTCATAAGGAATAAAGTGCAGCCCTCTGCTTTAAGTGGGGGGGGGAAGAAAGGCAAACTCACTTGAAACAAAAATAAGTCTATTTCTATTGCTAACATTGGATTTTTTTTTATTTACGTTGAAAACTTATTTTCAATACTGAAAACAGAAAACACAAAACCTTTAACAAGATATGAAAGCAATGAAAATGTTTCAGATTTTCAGTGGGAAGGAGAGTCTTTGCAGACAAAAAAAAGCTTTCAGAGTCTAACCACCTTCAGAGCTTCTGTAAACCAAATTGAGTTTTGCCTGGCAGCTGGAAGATGCTCCCCATGGGTCCATGTCTGGCATTTGCTGGCTGATATTTTTAGCTTCAGGTAGATAAAATTCAGTAATGTTGCTTGTGCAGCTCAGCAGTATTCATCAGGTGCAGAAATGATATGGAAATGACTGATAAATACACTTGGCATTTGCTTTGTAACTGCTGTCATGTTGCAGTTTAAGTTTGAAGAACTCAAATGTGGACTTCTAAGAGGACATTAAATCACCACTGGGGCTCTAAATAAGAAATGTTAGTTTATTTCCTGTAGAAAGAATTAAAATGCTTGAACTGTGAGGTCTGCGTGAAGAGCCTATGAAGAGTCTCTAGCAGATAAGGTAGCAAGAGATCAGAAATAAGAAAAAAAAAAAAAACTGCTTTGAAAAAGGAAACCTTTTCTCTGTCTAAAGAATTTCGTGGGTACCAGATCAATGCAAGGAGTTCTCCAGACTAAGGGTGAGCGGGGACAGCTTGATGGGTGGCAGGGGCAGAGCAATGGGGCTCCAAACTCTAAGGATGAGCTGGATGGGACCTCCCACTTCCTCACTCTGCGAGTTGATAGATTGTGGCTTCAGGGTGGCAGACTGCCCAGATTTTTCTGTGACAGAAGTGGATCTACAAATTGTCGTCTTTCTCTAGCCAAACTAAACTAACTGTTGATGCATGTTTCACTGTTGAAGCACTGAAGGCCACTTTCAAGATACTCCTCTTGCTACATCCTCATTTTCACCCCATAATTAGCTGGTATGTTAGCAATGTTATTAGATCCACAAACATAATGATTACATTTTTAAAAAAAAAAACAGTAAATTTAAAATAGACAATAGAATGCATTTTTTAATGGTTTTTATATAGCTGAAGTTGTGGTTGTCTTGGGGATATTGTGTGATCATCTTTGGCTGGAAGAAATGGACAATGATGCCAGAAACTTGAAGAGAAGGCTGGCTGTAATATCACAAATTGTTCAGTGTTTAGGTTTTGAGTGGCTGTGCAATAACTCGCTATACGTTTCCTGTGCAGGTTGATGTTTTTACTGAAACCTTTCACTTTTTGTGAATATTTTCATGGATTTACAGTGATTATGCAACTATTTACAAGGAACAAAATGTGACCCCCATTAATCAAAACTGATCAAATTCAGCATGTTGAGTCATAAAATTTTCAGCCACTCTTTTCAGTCCTTTCATCTTTATTCATATTTTCAAAGTTAGTGATGATTCATAAATTAATATCTACAGCTACCACATGCTAGTATCTGAGAGCTTTTTTTTTTTTTTAGTACGTGTTTAGTTTAACTAGACTGTAGCCCAGGGAGACTCTGCTCCAAGCAACAATTGCTGTCTTTCAGTGAAATTAATGTTCATGCACATTGCAGGACTGACCACTTCTGGAGGTCGTAGTTTCTTTTCTAAAGGAGAGGGGAGAAAAGTAGGGTGCAGAGAGCTTCCTTTCTGTCTTGCCAGGGTCCCTTAGCTCTGCCCTACAGAGTTGAGGGAAACACTCTGCCTTCAGGTTACTCAAACTTTGGTGGCTCTGACTTCCCAGAGATTTTAGTATTCCTTTGTCATTCCTGCAAAGCATTAGATCCCTACTTGACTTCCAGGTGATTTTACCTCTTTGCTGTTATTTGGTAGGTGACGAGTACTCACTCCTGTTGGTTTCCTGTGTAGAAATTGTTAAGATCCAATAGGAAATTTAAATGGAACTAGTGGGTTTGTTGCTGCTGGCTGATTGCTTACTTCACTGATGGTGTGAGACCTGCATGGTGCTAAACAAGGTTCATGCTGTGCTCTGGTGTGTATTTGAAGACGGGCCATTAAAAGTTGAAATGTCAACAGTGACCCCATGCACCCATAATAAATATAAGCTTTGTAATTAGCATGCTGTTTCAGAGGGCTGCATGTGTACTAAGATGAATTTTCGTTATGGTCTTCCCAAAGTTTTGTGCAGCATACAGCAACCAGTTCTCACTGGTGTGAGAGACCCTTCAGTTTCTGTATGTCAGGCTCAATCACAGAACCAGCCTGTAGGTTCCTGGTGGCAGAAACCTTGTTTCCATATGTTTGTCTAGTACTTACCACACCATACAAATGTGGAACAGAATACCTGGGTGGGTGGGAGGGTTAAATTACAAGCATATATACATATGTTTTACAGGTAAGTACTGAAGTTGCCATGATGGTAGCCAGCAGACAGCCTGCAAGAAACTCGTGAATTGGGGCGCTCCTCTGCCTGCCCGTTTCAGGCTTTGCTAGTGCCGATGACAGACAGGTGGCTCTGGATTGATATGAAGAAGCCTCAGCTGAGGGTAACTGACACTGAAGCACACTTTAGGCAAAAAGGCATTTCAAAAGGTGTTATAAAGCACGTCCAGACTGGAATTCGTAGTTGAAAGGAAAAACTATTATCCTTTGGGTTGAAAAGTGACCTGTGGCTTTAGGCATTAGTGATTTTTGATAAATGACCTGGTTTTCCCTTGCCCCAGTGTGGGAAGGAATTGGTTTCCACTGTAGACTTGAACTGTAGACAACTTGCTTTATTGTATTTGTAGGAAAGGTAGCGTAGCCTAATGCAACAGAAAAACAGTTCTTGAAAATGCCTTCATTGTGTGTTTATTTGTAGAAATAATCTGAACTACATCACATTTCAGACTTGAAACTTTTTATGTGCTATTAACGTATGGGATCTTTTTTCTTCTGTTTTATGGAGCAGATGTGTTTTCATGGTGTATATATATTAGCATGATTTTTTGCTATCTTAAATGTGACATTGCTATCGCATATGAACTGTTTTGGTCAAGAGCCTTGTTAACTGCCCCCATCAATTACCCTTCTAAATGCCTGTCAAATTAAGAAACTGCAGCTCTAGGCCCCTTAGGGTTTTTCCTTCTTTTAGGCAAGGACTTTTTGTTTTCTCCCGGCACTTCTGATCTCCTTATCATTCTGGAAAGTTTCTTGTTTTTTTTTTTTCTTCTTAGAGAGAAATATCTTTGTTTATGTGGGAAGCAAAAGGAGCCTTGTGAAATCTAAGACTCCTAGCAATGCTGAAGTGTCAGAGCATTTAGAATTTCTTTGAGACAGGTTACTATTGTGAAGGCAGCATTTAATGTCTTGAGTAGAGTAACAAAGTTGCAAAGAGAATTGCTATTGTAGCTTGTTTTGTTCTATCTTGTTCTTTGTAATATGAAATATACTTGCCATACTCTGCAAAACATAGGTTAGCAAATGCTGGCATTTTAGCCATGACCAGGTATATACACTGACATTTCCGCTTTGTATCTTGTGCAGAAGTTTTTCTAAGAGTCTGAGACAAAATATCTGTGCCACTTCAGAACACACAGGTACTTAATTCTGTATGTTCAGTAGACCAAACATTATTGAAATGAATGTGGTGGAGCACAGCTGGGGTTAAATGAACTATTGTTCTCGCAGAGTATGCTAGATTAAAAACCACGAAGAAGAAAAAAAATTAAAAAAAAAATCCTAGGCTTTTTTAATGTCTCCAACTACAAGGCCATCTCAAGATGAGCAGCTGGCAAACATATGATTTCTTTTTTCCCCCCACAGATCTTATAAAAATGGATTTCACATCCATCCAGCTGTGCCTTTCTAAGGGGGCCTGCTGGCATGTCATTCCTGGAGGAAACAGTTCATCTGGGAAGGCTGTAGGGTGCTGGGCAGGCATGAGTCCTAGTGCCAAACACTGCCCGATGGAGGGAGCAGGGCACCCGCAGTGAAAGCCCAGAGCTTGTCCCCAGCTTCCAACTGATCTGTGTGCAGCTAGGAACCTAGTGAGGGTTCTCTGCAGCATTTCTGAATGTTCTTTCTATTCCAGATAAGCTGCCAGTAGATGAGAAGGGCTGAGTGCTTTCTTTTCTACCTGTACTGCACTATTCTAATTCTGGGTGGCTGTATGAGAACCTTGGGTAGTCCTGAGAGCCTCTGTGTAATGTTACTTGCCTTATACGCATTGTATTCTGTTTGGCTTTGTGTTATGTTGGTGAGAGTCAGAAGAAAATTATTTCCAGATTACAATAAAGGAACTTCAAATTTAAGTGTTGTCAGATCATTGACCATATTAAAATAAAATTTTAAAAGGCATCAATGTTCAGAGGAAACACTTTTTTAATTAAAAAAAAAAGAGGTGTAGTAAAAAGGGAGTAGCATTATTGGCCTAAAGATACTTCTGAGCCTTGGGAAAAGATTTGTGCCACATTTCTTGTGACACTAACATCACGAAAGATATAAAACAGTCATTGGCACTCTCTCAAGAAACACATCACTGTAATTTGTTATAACAATACCACTGTGATATTTGTTCATAATATTTATGAAAGCTAGGCTATGAAAACAGTATGCACTGACTGTCAGTGGTCATGTATCATTCTTTAAAAGAGAATATACATGACAAAATGTTTTAAATGAACTCTAAAAATATACTGGAGGGTTAGAACAATTTGGCTGGTCTTGCACTCCATGCCAGGAGGTGCTTCCCAGGATAAGCTTCTGGATGACCTTTTTGAGGACATATATCAAATAGTCATGTATTTATTATGGTCCCAGTCAGTCCCCAATAGCCATGATGAATGTTGGATAGCACGCACAGTCATTACAATTCTGTGTAGTACTCTGCTCTGTTTCCAGTTGCTGTCTTTTCTCTGGAAAACAGTGCTGCTTGTGTCCTGTCAGCCTGATAAGCCCAACAGTTACCCACAAAGCATTCCCAGTGGCACACAGCTTTATCTGGCCTGGCAGGGGGATGCAGATGCTGGGAGCCTGGAAAGAGGCTCCTGCTCTGCTTCTGCAGTTGTGCCTGTGCCCTGTGGGGAGTGGCTTCTGGAGGCACTGTGAGCTCTTCCAGCTGCATGCTGGCATTCACTGCACTTCTGCTGGCACCGTAAATCTGGGTCTGGGGACACTGAATGAGGAAGCACGCTTCTTCCATGGCTGAATGGTCCTGATGACATGCCATTTTTTCATCTTCCCCATCAGCA
Source organism: Numida meleagris (assembly GCF_002078875.1). Lineage (NCBI taxonomy): Eukaryota > Metazoa > Chordata > Aves > Galliformes > Numididae > Numida > Numida meleagris. The sequence continues at coordinate 50,164,569 of NC_034413.1, forward strand.
TCGTGGACAATATAAGTAGCATTAATATTGTGATATTTGCTGCAGCCAGGCTTGGGCTGAGTCCAGTTCCGGGTGGGAGGAGGTTGCCAGTCCTGGGTAAACTCTAGCACAGGAGCAGGCTTTATCTTGAAGGTGGCATAGCTGGAATGAGGCTGAGGCTGTGGTAGGCAAAGTGTAGGTCGCTTTTCCTCTTAGAAAAGTGTGAGGTTTTACTATGGTTTGGGGATATACTTGACTAGTAAAGGAAATAGAAACTCCAACTTCAACTTTTTCCCTCTCTCTCCAGAAAGCTCTGCCCATTCTAGTTCAGTTTGTCACTAGTATCTTGGTCATTTGCCGCAATGGGATGTATATGGATGAAAAGCAAAAGTGAAGGTATCTGCCCCTTATTGTTGGGCAGGAAGGCTCCAAACAGGCTTGTGTCTATCACAAATGTGGGTAGATCTAAAGTGGCTTTTTAAGTCCAGTTTCCTGGATTTACCACCCTTTGCATGAATGCCTAGATCTGAGAACAATGAATACCATCACTGCAGGAAGCCCCAGATCTGAACTGTGTGCATACAAAGCTGTTGATGAATCATCCATTTTTATTTAGCCACTTCCATCTAAGGTTGTTGGCTCAGTTTAATAATGAAATAGCCTCTCTAGAGGTCCTGTGCCAGATCAGCTTATTGTTCATTAGGGGGAAAAAAAATCCGAATTCCAGATTTCTAAAAGTCTTTTCTTAAGCAGAAATTATTTAGAAAAGATAGCAGCTATAGATGTAATGTGGTGAGCTGTAGGTTAAAAATGTAAGAACAGAAAGAGGAAAAAATGGCAAACTGAGATGATGTAAAAAAAAAATATATATAGGGAAAGTGATTAAGAGACCATGGTTAACAGAGAAGGGAAGATTAAAACTGGGGCAGATATGTTTATATAGCTCTTCACGCAAAAGAATAAATTCTAACTTGTTCTTTTAGATTCTTCTCTATCGTTCTCCCTCTCCTGTCTTTATTTATAGCTTTGATCATATATTATATCTGTGTTATCCACTCTGTCTTTGACTCTGGAAATGTAATAATCTTTTACTGCTTTCTTTTCCAGTTCAATTAAATCTCAATTTTATGCATTTACTTTAACCGACTTGCCTAAACAGCCTGAATTTCCTTTTTTTATTCCTTGAGTGGATTGAAACAATACCACATATTAAGAATCAATGTTCAAGTACATGCATTTTCTTAACCATATTAAGAATGACTGTAAAACTTCCAATTCATGCTAGGATTGCAACCGTGCCAATGGTTATGTCAGTGATTCTACCTGATAATTTACACATGTAACTGCAAGTACAAATATCCCTCCACTTATAATGAAGTTTCACCTGCAATGCTAGAATCCAGGCTGAGGTGAAGCTGGCCAGGAGCCAAGGATGTACCCCTTCTGTCTTATTGGTTCATGGGGAAATAAATGGTATTGCTTCCAAATGAGGGAAATCGGAAACCCAAAACTCCTAAGAACAGTAAGGAACTATTAGCAAATATTTCTAGTTGAAATTGTCAACATCCTTGACAGAAGAAATACTTCAAAATGGAAACCAATAGACATTTGGTAGCAATTTGGTTCCCATTTTAGCTTTAATCAAGAAGACTTAGTAATCAGTATATCGACATTCGTGATGGCTTCAGTCAGAAAAATTTATGGAAAATGCAATGTTTAGATTTAAGTTGAGAAAGCCAAAGCAGGACTTACAAGCAGGATTTAGATTAAAAATAAGAGACTGAATGTCTTCATCTGGCCTGAATAATAGTTGCTTAGTGCTTGTGTGCACATCAGATGAAAATTCACATATCGATTTTGTAGACAGAGAATATGGGAAGTAACAAATAAAATGTAAGAAACTGAATGTATCTGTCAAGCATAGCATAAACACCCTCCAGATGATCTTATGAGATCATCCATGCACTTGGACAAAAATTCAAAAGAACAGCCAACAAGATTTCAGAGTCATCCCATCTGAATTTTAACTGTTTTACGCTCTAGACCCACCCAAATCTATTCCCTTTTCTCAGTCCATTTCTAATACTGATTTCAATGATATGAGCATTTTATTCTTTGCAAAGCAACAAGGTGTTTTGTATAAAAAGTATTGTCAAGTAGCTCAGGCCGTGAATGGTGTCTGCATGTCAGTTTCTTTCAGTGAAGGGAAACTATGAGTATCAGTGAACACTTGGAAAAATAAATATGAGTTGAAAGGAAAAAAAGAGGGAGGGAGGCTTGTACAGCATACATAGCCCTGATCTACTAGAACATATAGTCACGCAGAAATAACAAGTTTCTTAGGGAGTATGTTGTAAGCCATGTTATTCTGTAAGTACTCTGACCTGCAAGAACTGATGATTTCATTTTCCATCTCCAAGTCCAAGGGAAGTTTTCAGTGTGAATGGGGAGAGCCATGCTGCTTATGAGCTTTACGTTTTTCAAGTCACTTTTCTTGCAGTGACTTTGACCAGCCATGAATCGTTCAGATGGACAAAAAGCATGTTGTGTCCGTCTCTCTGCTCTTTGTGAAGTCTCTTTCTTTTATAATCTCTACAACCGTTTATAATATTTCTTCTTTAAACAATCTATTATATAAAATAGGAAATTATATTTCTGTGACCTCTTTTGTATTAAGTGCAAAGACTAGGAAGAAATGCTTTCCAGCTAAATGAGGGCACTCTGTCTCAAACTGAATTCTAATAAATGCCTACAGTTTATAATTGATATTTCTGGGATAATCTCAAGGAATTTAAAACAATCTAGAATTTAAGAGCAATCAACAGAATCGAGACAAAGTGAAACTATTACACTGAATTTATCGAAAGGCAGGGTTTAAATTGATGCTACATATTATTCAATTTGACAGCTGCAAATTCACATTGAAGATAGCAGAGACCAAAAGACTGCAACTGGAAGAGGAAATGCTAATTTCTTACAACTCTGAAGCTATGCTTTTTAGTTACAATTATGAAATACTTTACATTTCCAGAGTACCTGTGATCCACAGAAGATCTAAGCACTTCTGAATTTATAAATATGGTCTTAATTTCCTGTCCCATCAGGTGATATGCAACTGTCTCTGGAGTGCAGCAGACCATTCTATAGCAAACCTGACTCAAAGCAAAAAAACATTTTTCAAGTAAAATGGCATGGAAAGGTTATGTTGCTAAAGCACGTGTCCTCATCATGGTGTGTTAGAACAGTGGGAAATGAAGAAATCTGAAATCTCCTAACCATCCTACTGCTTGGTGTATGATTTGGGATAAGTCATATGTCCTTATGCTGCACTGTAAAACGGGGACAATGCTATGGAATTGTATCTCAGTATTTGGGAAGGCTGAATTTCTTTTTTTAACTGTAAAATTATTTGAAATCACTCAGGTGGAAAAGCCATGTAAGCTATGTAAAAATTGCTGGAGAATTAAGGCTGACGTTTTGCTGTGTAATAGTTTATATTCTTTGCAGTAATAATGTTGGGAGGTTTATATGTGTGGGAAGACCAGAGATGTTATACTCCTTAACTGATGGCAGTGTCAAATATTTTTAAACCATTACATCTCTAGTGATGTCAGTCTTTCATGAAAACTATCACATGCTAGCACAGTGCCCTGTAATGATTGAAAAGAGAGTTATCAGCTTTCTAAAACTCTTTGAACAAGTCATAGCTCAGAGGCATGATGAGGCAGGGAGGAATCATACTGATGATATCATGCTTCACATTTTTTGTTTCATGAGTATATAATGTGATTTCCTGATGTACAATGTGGATGAAAACTCCTAAGACATTAAATGTTCTCTGTGTAGTGTATTGAACAGTCTTTTAACTGACATTTTAATTGATTAACATTGTTCCAGATTTAATCTGATGTACATTCTGCTTAGCAGGTGTCAAAATGTTATCTAGAGAGCAGTTAGGAGGGGGATGAGTACCTCTGAAACCTATAGGGCCCATCCTTTCCCTTAGGAATATTTATAGGTCCTGTTATTGTTACTAGTGTCCATGTTTGCAAATGCCGTGACTGTAGACTTTGAATTGGTACTTCTTGTTAATGACAAAGTTACTGAATGTAAATATTCAAATATTACACTCTTCTGAGTTCTTCCTAGGTCACTGCTAAGCCATACAGTCAGACACAAGAACAGGCTCCAAGGATGTTCCTACATCTGTAAAACTGAGACAAATTCCTCAGATTAGCCTTTTCAGTGAGATCAGGAAATGGGATTGGGAGATCGGACTGCCAGAGTTGGCTCAAGTATGCCACAAAGAATAGGCTAAACCACTTTAAAAATTAATGAACTGTATGAGTTTAGGACTACTCAGATTTATAGGCTAATGGATAACCATCAGAAGGAGAAAATATTGTATGAAAACAAACACTGGGGAAATTTAGAGCCCTTACGTCTCTCCTGGTTTATGCTGATGTAAATCAGGATTAGTTGCACTGAAGTCATTTGACTTACCCATTCTCTTCCTACTTATATTATAGTAATTTATGCTCACTTTGCAGTACCACACAGATAGAATTAAGTGGTCTTTTTGGAAATGAGAAATGGGTCTTTTCTGAGCCATTTTGCAGGAAATTAAAAATGGCAACCAGATGCTTCATTCAGTGCAGATTTTAGATGGGGAAAAAGCAAACCCTGGGAGGCTTTTACAGTATTTCTCAAGACCATGTGCTATGTATTTACCAGTTATAAGTCTGTGAAATTTATATATACTGTAGACAATATTATTTTTCAAAGAAATCTAAAATATACACAACAAGAAATTTCTGATCGCTTCCTATAAACACTCTGAAGTAGGGTATTTTCTGTAGTCAGCCAAAACCACAATAAATCTACAGCCCAAGAACTTTGCTTCTTAAACCTGGCCATACGCTAACTCTTTGTCTAGTTGTGGTACTTCTAGAGAGTGACCCTCAAAAGGAGGCCAACAATTCCTCTTTGGTGAAGTCTCCATGTCCTGATTCTCATTCTTTGAATTGATTCCTCTCACCTCTAACAACAATTAAAACAAAACAACAACAGAAAAAAAAAGAAAAAGGCAGCCAAAAATACCTTTGCAAACAGTAAAAGAAAATTAACTACTTGGAATCCTACCAAGTGCAGTAGGAAAAGGGGATGCGTGAATGCAGAGGCAGGACTTAGGTAAACAAATATTTGGCTAAAGAAGTTTTCTATCCATCGAGGACTGGATTTTGCTTTTTGTCTCCCACTGATGGGCAGTTGCTCCTATTTTTGTGCATGTTTTGAAGGAGGCTCCTGCAATCTCACAAATAATCAGCTGGTTGATATACTGGGCAAAGAAGCTAAGTAAACAAGATGATGGAACTTCCTACTTAAGAAGTTCCTACTTAATTTGGACACAAAACTGGCCTCAGAATCATAGCTTTTTCATCTGTATTCTAGGCCACGAAGAAAAAGACTATTCTGTTCTTTGGAATGCACATGCAGCTGTCAGTTCTCAGTAAATCCCAGGATAAGTGTGAAATTAGGGAATTCGTCTTACAAAGAAGTACTGGAGTATGAAAAAAGTGGCTTTTTTGTGTGATTGACATCTGTTATTTAGGTAGCTGAGACTGTAACTCTGGGCATGCTTCATGCCTCTTCCCTAATACAGCAGAATGTTTTGGAAACCTATCACCCATTTCGCTTCAGGAACACGTGGAAATGGATTGCCAAGAGCTCTCCCTTCATGCCTCTCTGTTATGATGGAATTAAGGAACAGATGCATGGTGAGCTTCTGCTTTATCCACGCTTCAGACACCTGATCTGCTTTTCCTGCCTTCAGTTATGCATCCTCCTGTTGGAGCACAGCTCCAAGGGTAAACCGACCCTTCTAACAACCTGCACTGTCACTGAGGCAGCACTCTGATCGCTCTGGGGAGCCCCCAGCCCCAGGCACAGAGGCCTTCATTGCTTCAGCATGTGGTGAAAAGTGCCAGGACTGTGCCAGGAAAAGATAAATAGGAGCAAGCCAATACTGCTTTGCCTCTGCTTAGAGCAGAGTGCTCTTTGGAGTAGAATTGGGGTCTGACCTGAAATTTAGCTGTTCTCAAAAGGAATTCTGTTGTGGTATTCAAGCCTGCAATTAAACTTCTTAGTTAAGTGTGAAAGTAAGTAATTTACATCTAAAAAGCTGTTCAGTGCATGCTGCAATGTTAAGGAGTTGGCTTCGAGTCAGGAAATTCTAAGTACCAGGGTAAACTTAATTTTTATTGCTCTGCTTTTATTTATTTAGTGAGGGGAACAAGGAAGGGTTAGGTTTGAGACAAGAAAAAGCAGCTTTGACCCTGAATTTTCTTGTTAGTTGTTCTGACATGGCTAAAATATTGATATTTTTTTTCTTAAGTCATTGTTAAGTAAGTATGTGACAAACTATTAATCCATTAGTGAAGAAATTGATATTCTCAAAGACGCTCCCTAATCTCCTTCAGATATTGATTTAATATTATTATAACATGGCCAAGTACTATATTACTCCTTATCTAAATTAACATTTTTTCAAGATATATTTAGGAAGGAAATGTGTGTTTATTGATTGTATGAATGAAGTGACTTTAATAAAGGAAACAGGCCTGCTGCCAAAAGTGGCATACATGACTATTAGTGCTGGCTACTTCCTACAACAGCCCAAAAAGGCATCATCAAAAGCAGATGCCTAAATTAGTTACAACATATACATCCTGGCCAGACAGATGCTTCAGATGCTTGTCCATCTGAAGGATAGATTCTCTTTCCTTTGAAGCGAACTGGAGCACAGTTGCACTTTAAGGTTTTCTACCAACCACCACTGAAGGTCCTGCAGCTTGAAATTAAAAATTATGTTAAATGAGCTTGATTTTTCTTGTGGAGATTCCCATGTCAGCTTTCAGCACTCTCATTTAGATTAGTGCTTGGAATGGGGCATGTGAGATACTTAAGAAATTTCAGAAGTTTCATCTTCTTGCATGAAAACACAGGCAAAGAAGTGATGACAGCAATGACTACTGAAGAGGAAATATCAGTCTGTTGTGCTTTGGTTTAGTTCGCAGCAGCATTTCAGTATTCTGATTTGCACTCAAAGCTTTTAGCCTCAAAGTTGGTCAGAAATCCAGTGCAAGCTTCCAAGCACCATTGCTAACTCCTACAAGGAAATCTTCAAAAATGGGCTGGGATCATCTACGGTTTAACAGCTTTCTATAAAAATGTAATTTGGGGATGCTGAGAAGTTCATGTATTTTCTGAATTTCAGGTTGGTAGTTAATGGGGTGCTATACTTGCTGAATCCACCTCTTGTGCATGAGAATACAAAATATTCCAAATGTGTTGTGGAATTTTTTCTCTACTCAAACTAGAAATGGTTTAAAAATATGTATATGTAGCCTCTGCACCCAGCTGCCACAGCTGTGAGTCTTAAGTCTCACCTTCAGGCTTTTTTGAAAAAGGGGAGAATCCCGCCACAGCAGGCGGCATTGCAAAATGAACAGCATTTCAGTCAAGCTATGGAAGTGGTTATCAGAGGATTCTCTGGCAGCAGAAGGTTGCCAGAATCTGCCTGGCATTGCCTGATGCTATGTGAGTCCCAGGAAGCGTCGTGGCTGTGAGTGGGCTGTAAGGAGGATAGAAACAGCAATACACTGCTTAGCAAGCAAGCTAAGATGTGATGCTGGTGATTTGGGCTGTAGTGTGCTCATCCCTGCTGCAACCTCTTGAGTGAGACACGAAGGGCTGGGACCTGCATGAAGGTGCTGTACTGACAGCTTGTTGTCTTGGGAACAAGCACTGCCTCAGCTGAGCCTAACGCTAGGTTGGTAAGGACTACCCACAGAGGAGTCCCTGATCTGAAAGTAGCTACAAAATTGAATTCAGCCTTCCAGACTGAAATTTTCTTCTTTACCTTTACTGGGAGGAAGTGTAACTACAGACCTTCCTACCCAGTGTTCCCTGTGTGTTGCTGACGTGTCCATGCAGAAGAAAAATGTCAATGCAAAGCGCCTAATTGTGTGGCATGGGAAATGGAGGAATGGTTCTTCCCATGTTCTGGTGGCCTCTTCCTCGTTCTGGCAGGCTGGAGTGTGACTAGTCATGGGAAATAAACTAGCAGGACTTAAAAACATCTGAGCTTATTTTTGGTAGAGCTATTCTAGGCAGTGGACAGAGATGCTCTGGTAGGATTGGCTTTACAGCTCCATCTCCCCATCTGTGGGAGTCTTTTTGTGACCACCTCCACACTTGCGCACACCCTCTCTCTGACGCCATGAGATTTATCTCCCCCCTGTATGTATTGGCAGAAAAAAAATTGGTTTCAGCAGTACTTATGATATGACTGACATAATTATTACTTACTTATTTCTGTAGCCACTCTATGTAAATGCCGATTAAAATCTTCCAACCATACTGTCTAACTGTAATACATATGTATTGTATCTCAAAATATTGTGATTAGTATCTTAGCATGTAGCATTTGCGTATGCACTTACACACAGACAGATATGTCCCTCCCAGTGAGTATCCAAAAACAGTAAGGATGCTGCAAATCTGGAAACCAGTAGTGAGTATTTATGGATGATTTGGCATGTGTTTACTAAACATGTGCGTGCCTTGAAGAAAGACTATGTGAGGGGTCCTCAGCTCCAGACATACAACCAGCAGCTGCTTTGCATTAAATCACTTCAAGATTTGAAGCCGTGTTGGGGATCTGAGTGCTGCAGTATAGTGAGTCACCAGTAAGGGGAACCCTTTTTGCAGTAAACCTTCAAGCTTTTACTGCTCTGATGGAGAGCATGGTCGTAAAGATAATGTGACATCTTGGTTCAAAAAAAAATTATGTTTAATCAGAAGGCGAACAGAGATAAGCAGTTTAAAATGAAATCTGAATTACAGTTTCAAATCTCCTTTTTAACTTTTCAATGAGATTGAGTAGGAAATGTGAATGAACCTGCATTAACCCTTAGAGTAGCGCTAAAGAAAAGAAGGAAAGTTAATTTTGATGACAGATTTTAAAACAAAATGAGTCAAACTACCACAGAACAGTGGCTGTCATCAGGGATTGTTTTAACAGGAACAGATGGTTGCTTCACTGTTTGAGTTTGTCATAACAGGCAAGATTTAATATGTGGCTGAGACTTCTAGCTAAAACAATATGATTTTGAAGTTTAGGAACTACCATTCCAAATATTCTAAAGTTATAGCAGGATGATGAATCTCAATACTGTAAACGATGCAGAAAAACTCTTGAAACTATTTTAATCTGTGTTGCAGTACAGTAGGTACTATACCAGGAGAAAATTGCTATGCATATGGATCTCTGTTCACATAATATCCTTAATCATTAGATCTTTAACTGTCCTACAGTAGTAGGAGTATTTTTATATTGCCCAGACAAATACGCTTTATTGAGGTGAACAGAAATTGAGCATTTACTCAACTAAATAATCTAACTACAGATTTTCTTATATAGGCAGTTCTGGAACTGCTGTGATGAATTGCTCTGAGGGAGCTCCTCTCCCTGACCAGTGCAGGCTTTTGCATTACGCTTAATCTTGAAAAGTTTGTTATACTTAGTCACACTTTTTCACTACTAAGTATCTGATAACTAACTTTATGAAACCACTGAATATACAGATTTGATACAGCCCGTAGAATCTAATGATAAATACCACTGTAAATCTGAGCCAAAGTTTCTGCCATGCTTTCTCAAAAAGTCTTCCCTTTAGACTGCTAATTAGCCTTTCTCTAACTTTGAGTACTCTGTAACTGCACTGTGCTGATTGATAGTGCATCAATACTAATTAATAATTTACCAGGCTATTGGAATTTTCCTCTACATGTAATCACAGCTTCAGCTCATTGTAAACCTTTCTTCAGTAAAAACTAGAAGAGGAGTATCATTTTACTTCACCCTATGTTGTTTAGTCTCTCCTTTGGTTTGTCTGCAGGACAACTCTCTCTAGGATACTTCTGAAAATTCACATGGTTTATATGGCAGTGTGGTTCCATTCTAGAGAAGCGTGCTGCTGCTGCTAGTTGGAGCTAGTCTGGTGTGCCGCTTCATGAATATACACACAGCACAGAAGTGCTCCAGAGGGCCGCCCATACTTTGCTGAGGATTTGGGGCCCTGGCTGCCACCCAGCCCACAGGTCGGCTGCAGGTGCTGTGCTCTGTGCTTGGCCAGGGCCATGGGAGCTGGCAGCAGGTCTGTCCTTCAGAGGGTGGTTGGTGCCCACATTCACACAGGTGTTTGTGAAACAATCTGTAACATTGGTCACAATCAGAAATAACGTAGTTCTTGACAAAATGACCAAATTACTTGATGGCAATAAATAGGTGCTGCCTTGGTGCCCTGTAGTACACAAAGTACTCGATCGCATTTTCACACTAATCGTGAATCAGTTCCAAAAAACATTTTTCTTTCACAGGAGTGTCTATGTGACACCTTTGTGTAAAATTGATTCCTCGTAAGCTTGATGTTCACGTCCATTACTTGCTTTGTAATTATGAGATCTTGACACAAGTGAAATGTCAGACCTCTGAAAAATCTTACAGTTAATTTACGTGAGAGAAGTATAAAAAAGTGTTTTCCAGCTGCATTTGGAGGTATTGTACAGTGCCTGTCATTTGACTAACTTTATTTGTGTAGTCCCTCTTCTGAAGGGGAAGAGATCAGGATTTGCAGTTCATTCTTGTTGTCATTTGTTCTTGCTGCAATTCATATAGTTCAACATTCATGCAATTGTTCTTGTTACCAGATGGCTGTCAGAGCCTGCAACATTGTTGAAATATCCCCAAAAGAAGCTGCATTCACCCAAGGCTATATGAATCTGCAGATCTGGAGCTTTTTGGTGACAAGTCTGCAGTGATTTTGTTTAGGCCACTTATCTGTTTCCTGCATGAGAAACCAGTATATGGCGCCAGCTATACAGATAAAATACCCAGCACTAGCAAACCTTCCCTAGGATATGCTCTCCAATTCTCAGTTATTTAAATACAATACAGGAAAGTGTACATTCTTAAGTAGTATTCAAAATGCATGCATATATATTTAATTTACATTAATATTTTATATTCAAGGACAGCCTCCTCAGAGCACAGAAATGGTCGTTGCGCTTTGCAGGAAGTCTAGCCAGCAGCGCAGAAGGGCAGCTCAGACAGCAGGGCACTCCTGACTGAGCTCAGAAAGGTGGAGGTATGTGGAGGATGGGAGCAGATACAGGCTTCCCAGGGGGAGTATAGAGACATCGCTCCACTGCGCAGAGTGGAGAGTAGAGAAGGGCAAAGCTCTGCTGGAGCCAAAACTAAAAAGGGACATGAAGAGAAACAGGAAAGATTTTCATAAATGCATTGGCAACAAAAGAGAGTCTAAGGATAATATGGACCAGTGCTTATTGGGTCAGGGAACACAGTGATAAGGAACATGAAAAATGCCAGGGTACTCAAAGTCTTTCTTGCCTTTGTTTTTACTGGTAGGATCTGCCCTCTGTTCTCACGGGTTGCTGAAGCCTAGTGGAGGGGTTTGTGGGAAGTAAAGCCCTTCCTGCAGCAAGGACAGATTAAGGGACCAGTTAACCATGCTGGGCATACACTTACCACTTTAACATCTCTATTAACAGCTGAGACAACAGGACGGAGGGCATGTACTGCAATTTTTTGCCTAATACTAAATTGTGGTGGAGAAGTGGGATATGCTGGTGAGCAGGGATGCTGTTCTGAGGGAGTTAACAGGCTGACAAGAAGGGGGCTGACAGGGATTTCATGGGTTTCAGTGAAGACAAGTGCAGAGTCCTGCAACTGGGACAAAATAACCCAGTCCAAGCCTACAGCTGGGCAGTGACTGCATAGAAAAGAGAGATGCAGAAGACCTGAAGCTCTTGGTAGGCAGGAAGCAGTAAAGGAGACTGTTTTTGTGGCAAACAGAGCCAACAGAATGCCATGAAATGATAGTAAGAGCATCTGGGGCATTGTCTCCAGTTTGTGGCTTTCTCCTACAAAAAGGATGTAGACATACTGGACGAAGTCCAGCAGAGGCCTCCAAGATGGCCTCTGGAGCAGCTGATGTATGAAGAGAGATATAGGGAAGTGAGTTTATTCAACCTTGAGAAAAGAAGATGGAGGAGTCTTATTGCTGTCTGCAATGATTAGAGGCCAATCAGGGCTGTAGAGAAGAGATACTCTTCTTGGAGCCACACAGTGGTATGGAGATAATGCAAGTCATGACATGGAAAATTTGGATTAGATAAAAATAAATTCACTGTGATATTGGTTAAGCACTGGAACAGGGGACTGAAGAGGCAAAGTCCAACCTTGGAGATCGTCAGAACTTGGCTGGAGGAGACCCTGAGCAGTCCCATCTAGCTGGCCCTGTTTTGAGCAGGAGACTGATCAAGTGACATCTGAGAGGTTCCTTCCAGCACAAACTGTTCTATGATTCTGTGATATTGCAACAAATTCCATGCTAAGTATTGACAGAATCAGTCAATATTACTCTGTTAGAGCCTTTTACAAGGTGTTTTGTCAAAGATCTAGCTGTCTCCATACTACAGATTAATGATGCTTTCATTATCAGACTATGTCTCACAGAGAAAGTAGCTTTTTTTAAAATACAGTGTATTTTTTAAAATAAGAATGAAAGAAAATACGAGCCAAGATCAGAGTCTAGTTGTTACCTAAGTTTTGCTTGTGACAGTGAGGATGAATTTTTCTGGTCAGTGCAGGACCGGACTCCTCATGGTGAGAGCAATCCCATCAACATTGCAAACAAATGGAATTCAGAACTTTATCTTAAAATATCAGTTTGATAAAGCATGGCTGTTTTAAGTTGATTTGATGTTTTGTGTGAGCTTTAAATTGTGTCGGAGATCTCTTCTTCCTTCGTGCATTCTTACCATACCCCTGTGGAGACCTTGCAGGGTGGATGCACCACACTTGCATGTTGCAGAAGATCCTCTTTACTGGTGGCTAGGTGTTCCCACAGTGCTGCATTTCTCTCTGCAGAAGGTGACTTACTTCCCAGGACTGCAAGTTTCAAACAGGAATAGAAATCTGTTAACAATCTAAGATAGTAGTTAGGTTCCATCTGCCTCCTGGGGTAAAAACCTGCTGCTCCTGGGGCAAAGCAGGAGTCTAATTTCCCTACAATAATACTAAAGAAACACTGCTGGCTCTTGTTTTGAGCTGAAAACAGATATCCATATGAATCAGACTGCTGAGTAGGAAATAATTCTTGCTGATATTTCTTATGTCCCAATAATGGATGTAATAGGATTTGATGAAGAGATAAACTTGTGATAAAACGTACATTAATATCTTTAACTAAAGATTTTATTTTTTCTTAATAATTTTAATGTAAAGTCCTGCTTAGGTAATAAAATTGTACCTGCTTAGGCAATAAAACTGAAAGATCATTTAGGTACAAGAATGAATTTAACATTTTTGTAATTTGGCTGTTAATAAATAACCTTAGTAGTTACCTTAGTAGTAGAAAATATTTTTATATTTTTTCCAAAGGGAAAGCTTATGAACTCTCCTGTCATCTAGATTTTTAATTATGCTATAAATGGCCATTTGTAGCATATTTCTGTAAGTTTTCTCATGCAATTGAGGCTTTTGTTTTTCAACCAAACATGAAGGTTGTACAAGGGACCTGAGCTAGACAGAAGACCCGACAGTAGGATGGAGATATTGTAAGATCTTGTCAGGTCTTCCTGGTTCTTGCAGACTTTCCAAGTAGGAGGGACTGATTTTTATTTAGAAATGTGTGGCTGTATCCAGAAGATTGTCGTTTTTTTTCTTTCCGTAGTGGTTCAGAAACACCACAGGAGGTTGGTTGCCTTGCTCGTTCCAGGCTTCAGTTCAGAACATTTCCTCACATAAAACAGAAGCAGTCATGGTGGGAATGGTTGTCTGCTATTCTCCAGAAAGTCTGATCAAGCAACCTGGAAGCTCAAAACCAGTTTAAGAGTATGTTTAGGTTGCTTTCTGGGATTGGCCTATATGAATAATTGATTCTATTTCTTTTTTACTGGCTAAATTCCCAACAGATATCATGAGAACAGAGAATTCTACAGAAAATAATATGTAGACCAAATATATGTCATAACTCATTGAAGGCAAATTTTCCTGGGGCCTCCTATTCAGAATTATCATGGAATATCTCTGTGACTCCTGCAACAGTGAGAGCTACAGCTTAATTTGGTATTGGCCAGAAGGCATTTCACCTCCTCTTTATTAAATCTGCTGTGTTCCAGTTTTGTGTACATCTAGTGGAATGGAAATATAAATGGAAGTATTTGGTTACTTCCTCCTCTAACTCATTTTCATTTTCTGGATCTTTTTCCTGGTGTGTCTTTGCTATAGTGATCTACTAGGCAGGTTGAATGGCGTGAGTGCATGGTAGTGAATAACACCTCAGCGTAATACTGAGTTGGGTTAAAACAACATAGGCATTGGTGTAGATGAGACAGTGTTCAAACTGACCCATGGAGATGCATGGAGTGTGTTGCCTTTAATATGGCTAAACACTCATTTTTCAAGCCAGTGAAATGTCCAGTATTTACCACAGCAGGATACAGGACACTCCTTCTCATGAGCATGTGTTTTTGCTGCTACATACCAAGACTGTCCAACATACTGTGATGTATTTTCCACTTTCTTTTTGTAAAGATCAGAGATGCATCCATGGCAGTGATCTCTGTGGCCAGAGTAACTGTCCTGGAGGAACAGTCTCAGAACAGAGGAAAACACTGAGCCCCACCATCACACTCTGTGGGAAATTAAAGATGCTTCTTTCCATGTTTTCTTTGTATTTTGGGTCAGTAATATGCAAACACTATGTCATGCTTTTAATAGATTGTTGCCCAGTAAGGAAACAAGTGGCTTTTTAATGGTTTCTCTGGTGCTAAATACTAATTGCAAGACTGTAGATGTCTTTTTATATACCTATTACCTTCAGCATATCCCAGCATTTACACAACTAGATGTGGTGTTTGTGGACAAAGGCATGGGTGACTGTGCACTCTCTCAGCCCTGTGTTTTAATCCCTTTTAGTACTTTGTTCAGAAAAATTCCTGAAGTCATTCCCAGATCTGCTTATGCAGCCTTCGTAGGTGCTTCAGCTCTGAGCGCTCCCTCACATTTGCTGCCTTAGTAGGGGAGGATGCAGCCCAGTAATGGAGGAATCTCAATTCTGTGCATCTCCCTTCTGCAGGACCCCCGTACAGCCTGGTGCAGGCATCCTGCTTGCCTTGCCTTTTGTGCTGCCTCTTGGTTCTCTCCCTGCCCTCTCCTCCAGCTCTGTTGGCAACACCACAACACTGAGCTGGTTCCAGAGCTCTGAAATAGCAACTAGGGATGGGGACCTTGACCAGATTGATTTCTGCTTCTGGGGTGTCAGGGACACAAAACAGAGGGGTACGAATGGAGAGAGAGAGAACACAGAAGGTGGAGGAGGAGAACTAATGCCTCGAGAATGAGGGGAGGGAGAAAAATCAGACAGCAAAAGAAAGATTACCTGCTAAGGGAAGGAGCTGTTAGAGTTGAAGAGAGAGCAGAATAGCAGTGGGGGAGAGAAATTAGAGCTTGGATAAATCCATTACTAATCAAGCAGGAGACTTGAGGTGAAATTTGACAGGAAATGTTGTGAGAGGCTTTGTGGCAAGAGTAAAAGGAATAATTCAAGGAGATTTCTTGTGAAATAGGAAAAGGAAAACTAACCTGCTCAGAACAATACTAGGAAAACTAGCAAGCACAGCAATTCTGCACAGAGTTCAAGTTTTCTCTACAGATCTGTCAACGGGGGCTGCTTCATACTTGGCAGCATCAGCACTATCAGAATTGAGAGTTCAGCAACCACAGCTCGAGTCCTTCCCATGTAATGGAATCTTCTTTGAAATAATACATATTGGGTTCCTTTTGTATGTTTTTGAATCCTTGTATATTTGAATCCTTATATATGTGTGGTGTTCCCTAGTCGTCAGTATTGGGGCCCATCTTGTTTAATATCTTCACTGATTATTTGGATGAGGGAATTGGGTGCACCCCCAGTAAGTCTGCAGATGACAGCAAGTTGGGGGGGAAGTGTCGATCTGCCTGAGGGTAAAATGGCCCTACAGAGGGACCCAGCCAGGCTGTATCACTGGGATGGGGCCTGTGGGATGAAGTGCAACAAAACCAAGTGTTGGGTCCTGCATTTTAGTCACAGCAATTCCAGGCAATGCTACAGGTTTGAAACAGAGTGGCTCGATCTAGGGATATTGGTTGATACACAGCTGAACGTGTGAGCCAGCGGTGGGGTCAGGAAGGCCAATGACATGCTGGCTTATATCAGAAATAGTGCAGCCAGCAGGAGCAGGGAGGTGATCATCCTCCTGTACTCAACACTGGTGAGAGACTGCACCTTGACTGCCGTGTTCAGTGTTAAACTCCTCACTACAAGAGGGACATTGTGGCCCAGGGACATGTCCAGAGAAAGGCAACAAAGCTGGAGAGGGGTCTGAAGCACAAGTCTTATGTTCACTCTGGAGAAGAGGAGGCTCGTTTCTGTCTACAACTACCTGACTGGAGGTTGTGGCAAGGTAGGGGTTGGCCTCTTCTCTTGACAGCGATCAGACGAGAGAAAATGACCTCAAGTGGTGCCAGAGGAGATTCAGGTTGGATGTTAGGAAGAATTTCTTCTCAGAAAGAGTGGTCAGGCATCAGAACAGGCTGCCCAGGGAAGTGGTGGAGTCACTGTCCCTGGATGTGCTTAAGGAAAAGGTAGATGTAGCACTTAGGAACATGGTTTAATGGGTAATATTGACACTAAGTGACTATCTAGCTCTCCAAGATTGAGTACTCTCCCATAAGAATATTCCATTATCATCAGTGTTAGAATCACCTTATTCTAGAATTGTTTTACCTGTGTGGCTCGATGTTCTAGGAGCAAGTCAACCACAAAGTTGACCATCAACCTTTACTCACTAGTGAAACTTCAACTGCATGCCTTTATTGGTAGCTATGTATGTAAGGAGTAATGGCTGTAGCTGCTAGTATTAATGCATATGCAGCAGAACGCAGAAAATCCCTAGACAGCTTGGACAGCTCTGTTGTATATGCAAGAGACTTAATCAGTATAAAATGCCCAAAGAAAAGGTTCTTTTTTTCTCAACATTTGCACTAGATCACATGTCATAATAAAGCTGATTTCTGGACAAGATTGGAACTGACTGGAGTGTAAATGATGGCAGGAATTAAAGAACACAAATTTATCTGCAGTCACTGCTCCAAGTGAGGGGAGAATATTTCTGAATCCTAACATCAGGTAGGATTAAAGTAAAATGCAGTGGGAACCACACCCAAGCTACACATTCTCCTACATACAGACTTCCTCAGGAGAGGAGAATGAAGCAAAGATGATGGATTTTGGTCTTGTCAGTTAATGTGCTACTCAATGGACTTTAAATGCTGTGGGGATGAAGGCAGCTTAAGAGCTTCTATGGACTATGAAAGAATAATTCTATCACTGCCAAAGTATGTAACACCTGCTTGTGCAGGGGTTCTGACATCAGAAAGAAATCTTCAGCAAGGTCATGAAAAGAGCTTCACATTAGGAGTGCTTAGATGTGATGATTAAAAAACCATGATAAAATCACATTAAATAGAAAATCACAATAAGAATTGAATATCATGATGAAAATTAGGTAGAAAAGAAACCCATTAATCTTCTTCAAATATAGAAAAAAATAACCTGGCTGACATCAAACATTTTATTCGACTATACCAGCTTTAGTCAGTTAATGGAAGCCAACTTACAGTATGTTTGTTAGTCTATCCTTGACTTGCTGAAAACTGAGTTTTGATAAGATAACGTTTGTCTCTACCAGCACATATGGTGGAAAAAAGGGCCTGCCCTTCCAGTGAGGAAACAGCATTGTCAGGATGGAGTCTTCGTATGCTCCTTAAGGAGACTCTGCTGAACACACCAGGTAGATCTTGAGTCGTTCAGATGAAGGGGAAGAGGGAACAGAATCTAGACCTCCCATATCCCAGAACAATCTTCAGACCCATGAAGTATGAAACAAAATGGAAACACCTACATATCTTTTTAAAAGACCGTGTAAGCTCACCCTTCTCAGTGTTTCAAGTGATTAGCAGCATGTGGCCCCTACTCAACATTGTGACCCTGAAGATTCCATCTGGAGTTGGCTGATCTTCCTTTGTGTTTGAAGGAGAAAAGGCCCTGCGCTTGGATTCTAGGTACCCGACCAGATCCCAGGAAAGCCACTACTCCTCAGTATAATGGGTTCTTTTGGTTCTAGCCCTTTTCCTGTGGGAGTCTTAACACCTTCACTGTCAGTGCAAAACTCTTACATCAGTTTCAAATTACACAGGAAGATGACCATTTCATTAAATGCTTCAGTGAGATTTATAGAGAGCTCTAAATGCACTTTGCGACTGATACCAGACACTAATTCCTGTAGGTTGTTTTCAGAAGAGTTTGCACTGTTATTGCCTCTGTGGTCAAAGGTTATGTTTCCTGCTTTTCATCAAAGCAACAGGCACCAAAGTGTTTTCAGCTACTAGTCAGATCACCTCTTTTTGCAAGAAGCATGCTAGTGAGAGTCCTCCTGTAATAGTAAAGTGCTGGCTGCATTAGAAAGACATATCTGAGTCTTCCTAGTGTTGGGGACTAGCTGTGCACTTTCACAGTCTGAGAAACTGTAGGAGTGCTTTAATGTTGGTGTACTCGTACAGTCATCATCAACCATCTTACTTGTATCTAATAGCACAGATTTTAGGAAATTGTGCATCAATACCTTTAATAAAACCTACAAAACAAAACTGCACACTTGTCACAGAAGAAGGGTTTGTGCAACACAGTGCTCAAAGCCTTACTGCTAAGGGGAAAAGGCTGTAAGTCAGCAGGGGCAGGCGAAATCCAGCATGAGACAAATTGTCCTCTTTAAATTTAACAAGATTTAAAAAAAAAAAAAAAGCCACATAATTACTTGCCTTTTTACTCATCCTGGTTCTTTTCTTATTATACATTCCACTCTCCACAAGTTCGTTGTGACAGAAACCCAATACGTTTGAAATGCCAAAGAGAAGATCTTCTGTAGCTGAATTACAGTTCTTAGACACTCACGTCATCTCAGCTCATGTGTCTGGGGCAATTTGGAAGAACACCTGTGCTGAAGAACACTCACACACCTCTACCTCAGTCTGGAGTATCTCAAAAACCACAGCAGATGTCTATAGCCATCTTTTTCCATTTCATCTCTGAGCTGATGCAGCACACTCAGTGCTGAGTTGTGAAAAGTATTTCCTTCTCCTCTTTTCATGTATTCTTACTGTGGTAATTAAGCTCCTTACCATAAATAATAAGGCATGACAAAACCTACCTTCATGTGGAGGTCGTGGTGGTGCTCTCTTTCAGTGAATTTTTTTTAAAGGGATCTAAACAAACCTCTCAGGGCACACCCACTCCATAAGCCACTTCACATTCTTCATCCCAGTTTTCATCTTAGTTTCTTCAGATAAACCCTCCAATCTTGCATTGTTCCCCGGGGCAAACTTTGAAGGTCAACTAATTTAGCAGAGTGAAGTTTAATTTGCTGAAGGAGAGGATTATTAATTTGTTCTGCTTCCTTTTGTTGATTTTTGTTTCCTATATACAAGTCACAGATGCATATGCGAAGGGCCAGGGAATATTAATTTCAAGTGCTCAATATGTGTATGTTGAAGAATTACACACACTTTGTTTTGAGGGGACTTGTTGCTTTTTCAAATTCTCTTTGTTTCTGCTGGTGTCAGTTCGCTGATCCAAGGAACTGCTGCTGACATGAGCAGATCGTTAAACATCAGCTCCAAGGCTCATTCTTGATAAAACAGCAGTTAAATAATAATAATAATGATTTATTCAAAATTGATTCCAAAATGAATTCTATTTTACAGAAAATATTTGGTGAATTCTTGTAGTAAATTTAAATCCTGACAGGACTTTGACTAGCAGCCAGTGACACCCTCCAGTACCTTATCAGCTTCACAGAATCACAGAACTGTAGGGGTCAGAAGGGACATCTGGAGATCATCTAGTCCAACCCCCTGCTAAAGCAGGTTCCCTACAGTAGGTTGCAACTTGTACCTGTTATAATGCACTTCAAAACATGTGATGCGTATCAGAGTTATAGATGAAAGAGCAGCCCCATCTTTGTCTTGCACATGACACTCCCAGCTTCACATATGGGTTGATACTTACCTATTAGCATATCTGTCCTCTGATTATAACATGGACATCTCACATATACCATGCAATCAGTTTCTTATTCCAGTTTTCTCCTTTATATTCTTACAGCAGCTTTTCGTGGACCAGAGGCAACTGGAACAGATCTCAGCAGTGCCTCAGACTCAGGGCAGCAGTGAAGAAAACAGTCCATGGGTTTGTCCTTTGCCACCTCTGCTGCTGTTACTGTGTTAATCGCTTGAGGTTGTTTCATCAACGTGAGCATGGATTTTCATCTGCAAATAGTAATAGCTGAAGGAAAAGCCAACAAGTCTGTTTGCAGGGAGAGGCCAGACTTGCAATTATGCGAGTTCAGATGGGAACTTGTGTGCATTTGATACAGAAGAATTCAAAAAAGAAAACCTGATGTAAGGAAAGAAATAGAATATGATATAGTTGATCCTGATTCCAGCTTAGAAATTCCATAGGAAGAAGGCAACAAATGTTCAGATGCAAGAGGAGTATTTGGGGCTTACCGCAAATACCAGATGACATCAGTGTTTTCAGTGCTGTGTTGACAGAAGTACCAGTTGCTCTGAGTTGTATTTGCATGCCTCATGCTCATCAGGGTACATCACTTCTCAGATGTTTTGCACATCAGAAGAAAAGAAATCAAAAAGAATTTCTTCAGAGCGCTAAGACAGAGAGGGTTTCGAAATGAAAAGTGAAAATGGCTAAGAATGTATTTTTTTACTCAGTACCCTGCCTGCCTATTTGAGTCATATTTAATTCTGCCTTAATTTTGACACAGCAGTAGCAGGCCAAGAAATGTCTTGGGCTGAGTTGTACAGTTTGCAACATTAAAGCCCTGTAGCAAGTTTCTCACTACTAGAAGGCCACTTTCTGCCATTTATGTTTTCCACTAAATAGTTTGCAAACACCATATTTTACGATGATTTAGGTGACTTTAATCCCTCATGGTTTCATAAAGTCGCGAACATCAGCCTGTAAGCAAACATTAAGATGAAGTTTGTTTGTTTGTTTGTTTTTTCCTTCATTTCACCACCAGTCTGTGTAAGCTATTGCACTGTCCTTAGCACATTATCTGGGAATCACCCGAAAGTGCGTCAAACAACATGACTAACATTTCACATGTGGGATGTTCTTTCTTCAGTCCACTCCTTGGGGAGAAAATTGCACACATAATGGAACATTTTGCTTTGGCAGAGTTTTATTGTTTAATTGTTGCTGTTTTTAAAGCCTGTGCCATGTGTTTATTTGAAAATTGAATAATGATGTCTTGTACTTGGAGCAGAAATGGGTGATATTTGTGCTGATCTTGAGTTACTGCAAGAGCTTATTCAGCTTATTCTTGGCTGATTCTTGGAGCTTTGGGTTCTTTAAGCTCAAACATTGTCAGTTGATTACCTTGAAGATTTGCCCAGTGTCTGAAACTTCACTAGTTATGCTTTAGGAGTTAGAGTAGACAATAGAAGATTAATTTGATGTGTTTTTAATGTCTGGGGTTATTACTAATCTCTCCATGCCATCCTTTCTGATAAATATGAGAGGACTGCCAGATATCCCTTTGGTTCTCAGCATTGTTTCTGCTAGGTATGTCAGGCTTCTGTTCCATATTCTGCAGCCACATTGTGAGCTTCTTTTGAAGCAATGTATTGATTTTAAAATTGCTCTCTTGACTTCTTCATCATTGTCCATTTTTATTTAATTGATTTTCTTTCTACATAAGCTTCTGGAGGCTCTGTGAAGTAAAAGGGAAAAAAAAGGACAACAGCAACCAACAGCTGGTTTCTTGCTTCTGATTAAAGAGCCCATGGTGTTTCTCAAAGCTAAGCAGTTAGTGCTGATTTTCTATTCACCATCATCTTTGGTTAATACCATCGTTATCCCCTGTCTTGAAATCCAGACTGGAATCAGTATTGCCTTGTGTTGTGTCCTTATGGTGCATCATTTGATGCTGCTATGTGTTGTTAAAACAGTCTTATTGCTGTCCTCTTAGGGACTGTCTATGCCCAGCAGAGCAGCCAGAATGCGTACATTTGTGTGTACAGTGCACACACACACTCTCACTTCTGTGTAGTCAGCAGTCAGCAATAAAAGCACGTTGCTGCTAAGTATTTGGGAAAAACTATTAATGTAATAAATGCCTAAGCAGGATGGATTCTTTGTATTTCAAGCATCTGCTATTGCTCTTTGTTTTCAAGCTACTAGCAGCTCCAAGTCTGCATAATATTCTTATTTCCAGGTGCAGTGCTGGAGTCTATCTGAGAGTACCAATATTGGCTTATATTGTTTAGATGTAAGTTTAGGCAGAAACTAACCACTCGGTATGTGAGCAATGTCTTGTAGCCTACGTTTCTGATGTACACGTTGGTTATTTTCAGTTACTAGTATCAATTCTCTATCAAATGCAGAAAACGTCTACCTTCTGTTCCTTGAATTTAGTAAAAACTGCTGAACTTCTACACTAGAAGTTAGGTATAATGAGGACAGTGATGACTTTATAATCAGGAGGACCTATTAAACTAACTCTGTGGTAGAAGAAACACCTTTCTGTCCCCTTCTTTGATTTCTGTTACATTAGAGGAGTACAACATGCCATTATTCTATGTTTACTCTTCCTATATAGCCCATTTACAAACACAAGGCACAAGAAGGCAGCGATTAGAGTATATATGTATGGAAAGACATGTTACCAGTTAATGTAATGAAGCAGCATAATTCATCCTTTGCTGTCTACATTATGTAGAGGGAAGCAAGTGTGCATTAATCATGCAGAAAGCAGGAAATTGAGATGTATGGAAGGGAAGAGTGATATGATACATGAACCCATCCCCCAGCCTCCCAGAGCTGGCAACAGGTCTGTTTTTGAATAATGTACATTTTGACAGCTATGTCATTTGACAGGCAGGGCTGACCAGAAGGCATGTAAGTAAGCAGCCACTTATTAGCAAGAGAAAGGAGGGAACAAAGCATGATTACATCTAATGCAAGTAATCCTGACCCAGTTACCATCCACTAATGCAGAGGTGCTGGCTAACTGGCAGATTTTGGAGAGCAGCCATCTGTGAGAAACCATCTCTGAGCGCTGTGGTTCCTGGTGTTGGAGGCATCCTGCAGGGCTGCTACCACAATTGATGCTGCCCAGCATGGTCTGGGCTCAGCTTCCTGACAGCCCTGCTCTGAGCAAAGCCTGCACAGAGAGAGGGGGACAGAGAGCTGCCTGCTGCTTCAGGAGGAACTCTCTGTGGTTTGTCCTGGGACAGAAGCAAAGTTGAGCCCGCAGGATGCTACCCATGGAATAAGCACAGGTGGGGGCTCTGCAGCCTGCTGGGGGGCAGCCGAAGGGCACAGCTCTTGCAAGGAGTGCAGAAGCGTAGAGCAGCTCCCGGCTCCTCCACTCATCATGCCTGATGGGTTCCCACGCTGTGCGTGTCCACGTGGCTCACAGAGGGAGGCAAACTCATTGAAAATCTGCTGTGCCAAGTGGAGCAGCACTTGCACGTTTCTCCCTAAAACTCCACTCCTGGAGTGTGGGACCAGCTTGGTGCGTGCTGTGCCAAGACAAGCAAGACAAAAATCTGGAATCTGCTCAGCTGGTCCCCATCAGAGTGGTGCCTTAGCATCCTTCTTCTGTCACCCTTTCCCCAAGGCATGGTATTAGGACAAGGCCGCAGCAGCAGCATGGGGTGCCACATCATTGCTGCGTTTCAGGCTGTTCTGGGAGGGATGGCACATCCCAGAGCTCTCCTGCTGCCTTCCCAGGCTTCAGCCATCCGATCCTGAGATCACTGCAGTGCTGCGGGCCCCTCACCGCACACCGGAGGCCTTCTCATTCACAGTCCTTCTTTGTGCATGCTGTTCTGCACTGACCAGGGCAGAAGTTGCCAGAGAGCCCAGTGCTTCCTCCTGATTAAATTTTAATTCCCAAAGATGCCATATATGAAATTTATATATATATATACTTTTATGCATATTTTCAATTGAAAGGTCATAAAAAGGATGCGGATTCAATATAAAATAAAAATATCAGAATAGGGAGTTTTGGGATCCAAAACTCTGGCTGAAGTTCACCAGGCTAGTGTGCTCAGTGCTTCATTTTTAGCTGCTTCCTATTTTTCCACAAATTGTCACTTCAGGAAAGTTAAAATCACTTTTATTTATTACAAGTCTCGTAAAAAAAAATCACTGTCAATATTTCATTGCCGGTTTATTTCCCTTTCTCCTATCACTTCTGGTTTTTTTTATACCTGTCTTGATTTTAGGTTTAGTTTGTGGGAATTTATTTTGCTTTTCTATTTCCCCACATTCCAAGATGCTTTATACTTAGCAGAAATTAGATAGTTCCTGCCAAGACAAAAGGTGTCTATCTTGCCTCGGTTGCCTTACACCCAGGCAAATAACAAGAAATAAAAATAAATCCATATGGGGGAAAATGATGCCAATGAAACCATAGCCACGATCACTGCGTAAGCCTAAACCCCCCTGCTGGTGGTAGGTAGCACGGTTTAACATTTCTTTTACTATGAATTATTTGAGCTCTGTTAACTGAGAACCTTGGTTCACCTTGGTGACACACAGCAGTAGGCTCTGTTACTTTCCTCGATTCCAGTCGTTCTGCCCCCCTTCTCTTTCCCCATTCTCCCCACAGGTGCCCTGACAGCAGGACAAAATCCCCAAGCCTGTAGTGTTTTGCTATGGAAAAATCTTTTTCTAGAGCCCCTGGATGAGATTTCCAGTCACATATCTCCCACATCATTTTGTCTCCGGCTGCCAGAAGAAATTTGAAATGTATCATAGTCACTGCTCAAACTGATAACATGTGAGAGGGCCAGAAGAAATTGTTTGTAAAATTTCTGACACAGTATGTCTTGTAATGCTGCTCTGTGTCATGTTCCGGAGCTTTATGTCCTAATCTGACATTATGAGATTACATAATGCATTCGATCTTTAAACAAGAATTCCTTTGAAATGTTTGACAGAGTTATGGCACTTCAGGTATTATTTCTTGCTATGGACAGATAGGTCAAATCTGCAAACAATTTAATGGCCATACATCGCTACCCTTGTCAAATCAATTCTCCTGGCAAATGTGCTATCGGCAGTAGGGACATTTAGAAGCCTAATCCTTCAAGGTGCTAAACCTGCCCCTCCTCTGGGCCGCAAGTGGAGGTGAAGGCTCTCAGCACCTCACAGGAGTGGGACTCCCATTAGCCTGCTCTGTACTGATGTTGGAGGCATGAACTTCCTGCATGCATATTGGCAGTCAGACCGCGCATTAGATTTACTTCCTTGAAACCTGAGAAGATAGAACTGTGGGTTAAAATGGCTCCATATGCTTCTTGGCTCCAGTTTGTGCTGAGGATTTCTTTTTTTTTCTTTCTCTCAGCTGAGAATTCTGCTTTCAGTTTTGCTGAGCTTATGAAAAATGTGGTGTTCTCATTAATGCTTTAACCCTGCTCCCAAATAAATTACCTCACACCACCATTTAGCAGAACAGCAGCAGGCAAACTGAAAGGATTTGAGGTGTCAGAAGGGGACCAAACCTGACCCCTGAGTCCTAGGGAAGAAGTGTTTCCTTGTTTAAAGAGCTGGAGGAACAAACAGTGCCTGAAACGCACAGCCTCGTGCAGCAAGCACTGATGTGATTAATTCCTCCAAGACATTGTCAAAAAAGGGCCTGACAGGGCTCCTGGCTTCCTTTGTCCTTCTCCACATGTACATCAGCTGAAGTGCTGTCAGTAAGAGGAGACCATCAGTGTCTCGTTTTATCTGCCTAGCTGTGTAGCTTTAGGGGATTTCCTTTCCAACTCATCCGAACAGGCAAAATTTTAATGAAGGAAAGAAAGACTGTGCTGAGCCAGATGTGGTAAGATTTCCAGGGCATTTCTTCTTCTGTTTTAAGGCATCGAGGCAACAGCACCTCACCACAGGGCACTGCACTGATGCCCCATTCATGCTTCCAGCCAAAGCTGCCACCTTCATATCTCTTCCCCAAGGATGTATCACACAAGCTTCTGATAGAAGAGCGAGCAACTCCTTGCCGAAGGGACAGTCAGAGCCCAGTGGGACAAGAGTTCTTTTCAAGTATCTAAGGGAGGACTGTAAGAAAGAAGGAGACAGACTCTTTAGCAGGATCTGTTGTGAGAGGACGAAGGGAAATGGTTTCAAACTAAAAGAGGGGAGATTTAGGTTGGAAATAAGGAAGAAATTTTTTACAGTAAGGGGTGGTGAGGCACTGGAACAAGTTGCCTTAGAGAGGCTATAGGTGTCCCTGTTCACTGCAGGGGGTTGGACTGGATGGCCTTTAAGGGTCCCTTCCAACTCAAACAATTCTGTGATAAGAGGTGCTGTAGCAGTCCCATCTCCCACCACTTCACCAACGCTCTCAGATGTGTCTTCCTGTGAAACATTTCAGCTATGCAACCCACGGCTGAAGGAGAAGGAGACAGGGTCATGACCAAGGAGTCTGTGGGGAATGCGTGTGCCTGGGAGGCTGTGGGCGGTGCAGAATGTTCCCTCGAGCCCCGTGCAGGTGCACTGAATAAATCAGCCCCAGACTGCTTTAAAGTATGCATGGAACTGTTTGTAGCCACAGGAGCATGTCGTGGGGAGATCTGAGAATGAGGAGAGGGTCAGCACAGTCCTGCATCATTAGGAAAGCTAAACCAAATCAGGAAGCACAGGCAGCTGTTGGGGGGCTCAGGTGCATGGGAGTGCCAGGAGCAGGACCGCAATGCAGCTCTGGTGCTGGTTCCTAAGCTAGAGC
This sequence comes from Numida meleagris, assembly GCF_002078875.1. NCBI lineage: Eukaryota > Metazoa > Chordata > Aves > Galliformes > Numididae > Numida > Numida meleagris. The sequence continues at coordinate 50,191,557 of NC_034413.1, forward strand.
TAATGGGAATAAGCCCTCTGAACACACTGCTGCAAACGAAGATTTGTTTCTGACTCTGCAGAGTCCTGCTGTGAAGAGCCCTGGAGCCATGACACAGAAAAAAAGACATTAATTGGCAAAGAGAAAATAAATTCCATGTCCTAATGCTGACAGTTTAAGCACATAATATTTTTTTTCAGAAGCCACTAAAATAATGTGGTAAATAGATTATTTTGAATATTTCTTTACCATAACATGGTGTCCCTGCTTGCTGGGAAAGCGCTTGTGTTCACAGAAGAGCCAAACCAATATGCACCTATTTCATTATAAATGCTCCAACATTTCAATGTAGAAGTTCATTCTGTAATAACAGATTCCTATGAAGCGGCACTTAGCTGACAAAGCATCAAGCGGTGATGGCAAAGCTGATTTTAACATTGAATGAGAATGAATCAGCTCTAAGTTTATAATAGAAAAATACCTTTTGTAGCACATTCATTAAACTTTTGAATAGGTGCTTCAGGAGTGCTCAGTAACTCAGTAAAGGCACACTGTGAAAAAGTATCCTAATAAATGTTTCTTTCTTCATTAAGTAATTCTGGTTTCTTTTAGAAAGTGCACAAGAAGGGACTTATTTCAACAATGAATGTAGTGGAATTTCAGCGCTTTGACACTATTTCTAATACAAAGGAAGATATGTCATCTGGTTTCTGCATTTCTCATATAGGAGTTGGCATGGTTAAAATCGCCTCCTACTCGCTATTAGACACTGGTGATTGAATTGCTTCTTCTTCTCTGAATTTTTAATCAAAGAGCTGAGATTTGCTTTTTAATCAAATACAAATGTTTAGCCAGTTCTGATCGTGAGTTAGAAGAGCAACAGGTTGGTTTGTTCCTATCAAAAACTTTTAAACAGACGTTGAGAAACTTTTCCATGCGCTGGCACTGAAGAGTTGCGAAGATACTCATTCTGCTGCTCACGTCCTGTCTGTTCCTATGGATGTAGGTTGAGATTCTCCACACATAACACACAGATCAGATTATATCATGGTTTTGGCCATAGAAATCACTGAGTCTTAAGCCTACACTGACTGTAAATGAGAAACATTTATACCCCAGTGGTGCTGGTGGTCAGTGCTGTGCACAGTGGGAGCCAAGCCCATGGAGACAATGCCAGCTGGCTCAGAGGGGGTTGTATCTGAGCTACAGTAGAATTTTCTGCCAGCTCCCAAACAGAAGTAGTAAATCAGAAACCAGGAATCTGGCTGGCTTGTCATTTGTTGTTGACTTCATTTTGTCTGAGCTGAGACTTTCACTTAATAGGGGAGGACTCCCAAAAGAGGCAAAGTTTGCCATAGGAGCCAACTTTGATGCTGCCCTTTGAGTGGGGTGGGACTGATGAGTCATATTTGTATTGAAGGGTCACACTGCAGGATCTCCACAGCCTGATCCCACAGCTCCTGGCAAGAGATGATTTGAGCCATGTAATCCAGCTAGAAGTCTGTTGTGATCCTGAAGAGCTGCGAAATGTAAGCATTACATTCAAATGTAATGTTGGAAGCAGGTTGTTGCTTGCAAGCTCATTCCAGCCTGCAAGCTTGCTGCAGCTTGTGAGCCTAATTTTAGCTCTGGAACTTGCTCCGTTTTTGAAAGTTTAGTGTACTCTTGAGAGAAGCCAGACTTCTTACATGCGTGTTTTCTTCAGAATTAAGCCTTCCTCCCCCCTCCAAAAAAATAGAAGCGCACTCCCAACACCAAGGGTTTGAACCAGGTTTTCCCACCTGTCAAGCACATGCTGAACCACCTAGCCTTTGTTGTTTGATAGCAGTTATTCCTCACTCCTCTGTTCCCAGCAGCTCCAGCTTGGCTACCAGGATTTAATTAGTGAGCTTTTCCCAGCCCCAGAAACAGGGAGATGCAAAGAAGGCCAGGAGCCAAAGCTGTTTGGTGCTGTGTTTCGTGTCGCACCGTGCTTTGCTTTGTCTCTGCCACCCGCAGCGTCAATAAAACAATACTGCTATTTTAAAGTTAGAGCAGCATTTGTTTCACTAACAGCCTGCTCCTTGCAAGGTATTTGTATTTGAGTGTATTGAACGTTCATTATGCATTAAGCACTCAGCCTTGTAGCATTGATCCCGGAGAGGCGCACCATACCCAGCTTCACCGTGCCTGCAGACAGCAGCTTGGGCTGTTACTAAAGCAGAGACCGCAGCCCAAATCCCCACTGCCCGCAGCAGGACAGAGCAACTGGGCTGTGCTGAGATGGAAGAGCAGCCCTGAGCCTGCCCCACAGGCAACTGGGCTTCGGGTTGGAAATGATCCCGCAGCCCTGGGCCAGGCACTGGGAGAGGTAAAAGCATCGCACACACAGCTCATGGCATTGCGGTTGTGCTTCACTTTTTGTCCGAGTAATTCAGACTGTTCATACAAACACAGAGCATATACATACAGAGATTTAAAAAAACAGAGTCTGTAATACAGCCGTATCTCTAGGAATGCGTTGCTTTACTTCCACGTTCAAGCAGATAGCACAGCAAAAGCTCCCAGAAGCAGCCTACCAGTAAGAGCACAATAATGGCTCTTTTCCTGGCCGTTAATTCAGACATAATGCAATCAGTCAAATGAACATGTCCTCCTCTGCAGCTCTCCTGGAGATTGCTGTCCTCTCAGCTCCGATGGAAGGGACCCCAGCTCAGTAGCCTGTGTCTTCCTTTAATTAGAGCCAGCAATAGCCCACGGACAGGATCATTTTGCCAGCAGCCATATATGATGTGGGTTTTGCTCTCCGGCATCTAGATTGCTGCCTGTAAGCACAGTGTCTCTGACATGGAGGCAGCGAGCAGGGAGCACCCTCTGAGGCTGTCCCACAGTCATGGGTTTCCATGTGATCCCAAGCTGTAGTTCGATCCCATGTTGGAGCCGAACATGGCACACTGGCCTGGATGAAGCCCTCTGGGAGCGCTGCGCAGGCAGCCACCTCGGAGTGAGTGACAGCTCAGGAACCATCCGCATGTTAAGGAGAAACAGCCTTGGCAGACCGTCGACTTTATTTGCCACTGCTGCATATTTTATGTCACCACCGTATTTCAACACGAATATTCCATATTACAAAATTAACACTGGAAATATTTCCTGTGCATTTTGTGAAATTATGTGTGTTTAGTTTTCTCATTATTGTCTTACTTTCCTCTCTGGAGAATTAATAGTATTATTATCCAGGGCAAGCAAGCCTGGAATTAATCTGACTCAATGTTTAATTATTCCTTATGATGATTTCCGGATTACGTACTAGCACTGTAGAATGCCCTGTACAAGCCAGAGCAGAGAGATGTGCACTGGGTTTACCCCCAGACCCTGTCACTGAGGCTTCCGGCAGTGGCATCAGGTACTATGTGGGTTGAGGCTTGGTGCAAACTGCTGCTACTCTAACAAAAGGAGCAGCACAGCACTTGGCAGGAAGCTGAGAGCCATCACCTGGATGGTTTAGAATAGAGTGCAGCTCAGGTCTAGCCAGGCACCAGGCAGGGTGGGTGCTTCAGTAGGAGGACTGCCATCTGCTTTGGGTGCTGAGGGTGACCTAAAGGTCCTCGGAGCACCTGGGAGTGCTCTCCTCCTAAGAAGAAAGGGATTGTGCATAAGCAAAATAGATCTTTCTTTATGGTTTAAGGCTCTGCAGAAGGGGAATGGATGCATAATAATCTCTTGAAGTCATTTTCAGTCTCCCCAGTTTGTGTGAACTCTGAAACCTGTAAGCCCATCGGGCTGGATCAGAGTCCATAGCAGGGTAGCACATCCTTGCAGGGACAGCTGTGTGGGTGCCAGGCAGTGCTGTGGGGTCAGTGCTGCATCACCACAGAGCGGGGCAGGAGCAGGAGCTGCGCCCTCAGCCCTACAGGAGCTGGAAATGCTCCTTTTCTGCTCCCTTCCCTCAGAAGAAAGAATCACTCCTATATTTCTCTTTTCCTCTTCTTTGTCTTTTTCTTTAACTCAAAGAATGATAGTAAGAGTGGAGCTAAAGGATGACTAAACAGCGAATGCAAATTTTTTAATTTAAAATTGGATTTATAACCTCCCAGCAAGTTCCAGATGAATTATACCTAAGAGCCCATTATTAAACGCTGCTCATTGTTGTCCACCTTAGAAATTTAGTTTACATAAATATTTAGAGGTAGGGCCAAATAATTACACGGCAGAGTAATCTGTTCTTTCTGTCTATGGTTAGAATCATTTAACAGGTCTATCCATGGAGTGGTTCAGGAGCAAATACTCAGCAGCAGCTATTTTGGGTCAGCTCAATGCATAGTCTATTAGAGGTATTACTTCTACTTCAGAATAATGAATTGTATTTGCAGCCAGGAAGTCGCTGGTGTAATTGTCCCTAAATATAACGAATATGGAGCTATTTAAAGGTTCAGGGCTGTCTGGTGTGGTGGAAGGTGTTACTTCTCTGGAGGAAGCTCAGTATTCTTCAGTGAGTAGATGGGAGGAAAGGGCACTGTCAGGGCTTGTGCAACGGCCTACTGGCTTATTTGTAGATGAATTTGTAGATAAAGTTAAGTAGGGGCTTCGTAACTTGGAAAATTTCGGTGTAAGTGGCGTATACATGTAGAACAGATTCCCCCTGCATATTAAATACTGGCTTATAAGTATTAAAGCTGCTCCTTTCGGTTATTTATTTTTTCATTGTTTATTCTGAGATCTGTGTTGGCAGCGCTAAAACCCTCACTGCAAATCAAAGCAAAGACTCTGAAAATACTCCGATTGCTGCAGACAAATTCCCTGGTGCTTCATTTGACAAAAAGATGGATTAGAACAAACTCGGGAGTGTTATTATTACCAGTGTCATGAAAGATTGTTTCTTTTATTTGTATTAATTACTGATTAGTGCTTTTTATAGCGTCGGCTCTCTCAGGTGTTCTGAATGAGATGTATTGCTTCCCATAATCCTCTCTTAAAGGGAACCCTGTCCCAACAGCGGGTCTCAGCCCAAGTGCACAAGTGGTCTCTGGGTCACAGTAGAGTTCAGCCAAGGCCCTGAGGGAGCGGCCCACAGGGCAGCACTCACCAGCCCCCTGCCGCCATCTTGGCCGTGTGAACAGTGTGTGGGAGATGGCATGGCTGAAGGCCTCCTGCTACGCCTGTGTTACGGGGCAGGCAGCGACCCTCGGGCCTGGAGCTGTTAATTTGGCTGCGGGGTGCTGCAGCCTGCTCAGTGCCCCTCGTGGCTGCACTTCCCCCAGTCAGTGTGAGCAAAGGCCTTGCTTCTGCCTGGGGAAAGGCGCATGGAGGAGGAGCCTTGCACAGGCAGTTGGAGGAGGTGTTGTGTAAGAGCCTCAAGATGTCCCTGAGCCCATGGGTAGCTTGTGGAGATCTCCAGGGGAAAAATCCAAGGCAGGTTGCTAAGAGTTAGAACTTCAGCATCCTACCTGAGAAGAGAGACAGGCAGCCTGAGGCTCAGGGCTCCAGCTTTCATACTTTCTGTGCTTGACAGGGATCATATAAGGCTGGATGCGAAGGAGACAGGTGGTTGTTTAAGGTGTCTTGTAAAACAGGGCTAATATTTTGTGAGGTGGCTGTATGAAATTCAGCAATGAGCCTTTCATGGCCCAGGTTGTGTTAAAAGGGTGGTTCTAAAATAACCCGCTGTATGTCATCAGCTGATCTGTCATTTTCCATAATTCATGAGCGCCAGGGCAAGATTAGACAATAGAGTCTTGGGTGAGAATTCATTAATTTCCGCTGTGTTTTTAGAAATGTCAGAGGTGTAAAGCTGAGAATAATAAAAGTCAAACTCCCTAGATATATCTACTGTGTTCAGAAGAATATTACTCTGAGCATCCCTGATAGTATACGTCTCGATGTGCGTGTGTCTTTAATTGGTATGCAAGGAGTTTATCTACTTTACTGCCTGCACTTATCAGAAAAGATATAAAATGGGATGGTGATAATGGCTGCCTTCAAAGAAAAAGATATGTTCTTTCAAGGGTGTAAGTGCAATAAATCTTTCTAGTTTAAGGGCTCCCTGGAAGCAGAAAGATTCTGTTCTGCTGACAACTGAATGTGGGGAACTTTCCCAGGGGAAAACAAATCATGTTTCTCCATTCAAAATAGAGCAAAAAGTCAGTGAAATGCGGACTCCGGTATGTATGTTACAGTATTTCCTACTGACTCCTCCACCGATTAAGATACACTTCCATGCTAAAATGTTTCTCAAATGGTTAAAATGAGGTACCTGGCACTGAATGCACTTAGAATGCACTTGTGAATGGTTCCCACAGTAATCAGCAGTTCAAATTTTAAAAAAAAAGACTAAAAATAACCCATTGACTTTAGGTCTTTCTGCCTGTGTTTGTTTGTTTGTTTAACTGTACCACAGGAATTAATTTGCCTAGAATAAAAGAGACAATGCTGAGTTAATTGCTATTCCAGAAACATTCTGTGCCTCTATGGAAAGCAGGGTTAAAACTACAGGCACCTACAGGGTCTTTTTGAGTTGAAAAGAAATCCGCATATTTACTTTAGAAAAACCCACATTATTCATAAGAATGAAACCTTGCGTCTGACTGCTGTGGTGAAACAAAAAAGACAAGGGTGTTTTAAATTGATCTGTCAGTATGATACTTTCCAGTGCTCGCTTTGCACATGCAGCCAGCAACTAATGTTAGCATGAATTTAAATAATTCCTCTTGCCTTGAATAATGACCACGAAAGTTGAGTAATGGTATCTAACAAATTTCCTAACTTTCGAGGAGCTGGCTCTTATCTACGACTGTTTGTTTGCTCGTCTCCTCCGTCCCTAATTGCCGCAAGCTGCTCCACGCGGCATATGACTAAATATAATACAATTTGATTTGTGTTGCAGTGTTCTGCAAAGAACAAATCTGTAAAATTACAACATGTGAAAGCTTAACACAATGATATAAAATGGCAGTGGCACGGTTCATATCTTAAACTGACAGACTGATGGTGATTATTGCAAGGACAATGCCCTGCATATGTCAAACGATTTGCAAATAATTTATGTCACCTTATCCTCCATTATTGTTTTTGCAGAGGACATAAACTGTGTCACTAATATTAAACTGTCGGCTAAAAAGAGCCTACCTCAGCTTTTTCCTAGCTGAGAATGCAAAGACATCTGCACAGAGACAAACATGCATATGGCCATCATTTGTCCAACATCTTACACATTGTGAAGGTTTTTTACTTGAAATGCCAACCTATGTGGCAGATGATGTATGTGTTTCTTCAGTCCTGTGATTACCAGCACAGAGCTGCTCCGCGGTGCTCTTCACCTCATCAGTTCCACAAGCTGCACTCCAAGGTGTGTGACACATTTGCAGGAAGATGGCATCTGACATGCAGCAAGGCAGAAGCGTTCTGGTGTGAATATTTGACTCCAGATTTTGTTCAAATCAGGGTCAGATTCTGACCTGGAGAAATTAGTGTGGGTAGAGATTTAGCACTACAAAATAGCAATTTGAAAACTGGAATGAATATATTTTAAAGATTGGAAAGCAAAGGAAAGTGGTGTTGTCTCCTGGGGACTCCTAAGCGGCTGCAAAGGAGAGGGGAAGAAGGAAGTCTGTACAAATGACCTGGGTTTTATTCGTTTGGAAATAAGCAGAGGACAAAGCAGGCTTAGTTATTTCTGTTTGTTAACTCGCATCATTTCAGCTGCCAGGTTCTTTGTTTAGGTTTTGATGGTTCATTTATTACTACCAAGAAATGCCTTTGAAGGGTTATTTTCAGAGGCCATTGTGGTTAAGAGTGAAGCAAAGAATGCAGTGCAGTGGTTGGAGCGTGGAGCTGGGAAGGCACCATCCAGCCTCCTGGTCCAGATTTTGCTCTGCTCACATTTGGGACAAATTACTTGCAACTGCTGTGGCTTGACTTAGCTCTTCTGTCAAACAGGTTTTGCTATCTGACTCATCCACTTGGTTCAGTTTGCCAAGTATTTTGTAATCTTTGGCTAGAAATCACTCGTTTGATTGCAGACCAGTGACGTTTCAAATGTGTGGTGTAGTGATGCGTCAAACAACTTCTGCTGGCTGCAGTGCAAGAGATGGCTCCAACTCACTGTGGAGAGAGCACAAGGCACTGACAAACTCACTGATCCAAGCTAGAGACTGCAACAGAACTCCATTCTCCTATTGCTACCAGCTTTTCCTCTTTTAAAAGCCTCTTTTAAGCGTTTCACACTCTTAACCCCTCAGCAGTGAGGAACTGCTCCTTCCCCTCCCAAGCTTTTCTCACCCTGCTTCTCAGTAAATCACAGTTTATAATTACATTGATCATTTTTACTACTACAATACACGCATTTCAAATAAATTTTAGAGGGCTGCATTAGCCAAATGAGTTTTAGTCTTACTTCCCGTTCATTTCCAGCACTGGATTTTAACCAAAAAAAAAAAAAAAAGATACCTTGTTGTTGCATTTTTTCATGATTTCTGAGTCAGAAAAGCAGATTTTAGGCATCATAGCCTACAGAAACACATCATGTAACTGACTGACTTTGTCAGCCTTCTGTTTCCTGTGGAAGCAGCATGAGGACTCACTGTTGCAGAAGGTGGTAGGGTTGGGGTAGGGTTGAAGGGTGCATCTCTCCATCTAAACAAACCTAGAAAGTTGGTTTCTCTGCCTGCTCTGAGGTGATTTTAGTGGTGTGAGGAATCTCTTCCAATGCAGAGCGGGCAGGGGGATCCACAGGCATGAAAACCTTCACTACGTTCCTTTTCCCAGCACAGGAAGACCACCAAGTAGCAACAAAGGCAGGAAGGGCCCCAGGATAATGTGCTGAACCAAATAAAAGCTCCTCCTTTGAAACAGGTATGCAGGAGCTGTCCTGCATGTGTCAGAAACATTTCCATCAGGTGACGGGCAGCATTCTCCACAGCACCATTTTCATGCTTTGCTACAAGTGTGTTTTGACATAATAGAAAGCCCTGTGTGCTCATGCTTGCTTGTCATACAAAAGTTAACAGGCAGGTCTGGCCTAATGCCAGTGATCAACACACATATGCATAAACCTACCTGCCTTTTGCAAAACATTATAACCTATGACAAAATATGCTGGAGATGAATTTATTCAAGTAGATAGAGAAGTACCCTTCCCATCATGCCCCCAAACTACTGATCTCCATCAACTGGTTCCTTAAACATGCTACAACACAGACTTAAGCTGCAAATGAAAAAGATCTTAGAGATAGTCAGTAATTTGGCTGTATACTTCTTGGCCAGGAGGCATTGTAGATCAAAACACTCTCACTTCTGAGGGAAGGAGCCAACAGAAACTGCAAAGGAGTTTTAGGGAGGAATTTACAGGAATCGAGGTAGAAGCAGAAAGTGGACTTGAAGGGAAGTTTTTATTGTCTTGAGAAGAAAAGAAAGGGGCAGCTCCTAGCCTAACAGCTTCCTAACATCTGAAAGATGAGAGGCAGTCGTCACAAGATAATCTCAGGTCATTATCCCTGGCATCAGTGACAGAAGAGCCAATCACAAGAGTGAGAGAATCGTGTGACCAGCAAAAGATAGCTTCAAAGTCAAGAGACCCTGGCCAAAATTCTGCTTTGTAGATAAAAGCAGAGAGAGGAGATGCTACCATCCATGAGGGGATGACAGAGAGAGCCTGAAGTCTACAAGGAGAGAGATTGATCCACAGCAGGAAAGTCTTTGGCAAGAACTGGTACAAAGTGTGAATTCATTATGAGAGAAGACAAATGCAGAAAAGGAGCATGCTCTGGCAACAGGATCATGCCATAGTTTAAGCAGCATGAGTGATGGCTGCTCCTCATTCCAGCACCACAAAATTCATCAAGGCTGAGCTGCACTAGTTCCTCCCTGCAGTGCCTGCTACAAGGCATGGATACCCCTTGATGGCTGCCTGCTCCACCTGGGAGGATGGCCTTCCACTTGCCAGGCCCTTTGCTGCTCTTCTGACTGAGCATCCTTTTCATTCTCATTTCAAATCCTTGTCACTGAACTGAAGCCGCAAACCCTAGAAGAGAGGTGATTTGAGCAACTCTTGTAGAGAAGGTGACCATCACGTCCCACATCCTTGAAGTCTCTAAATTTCTTCTTAAATGTAAAATATACTAAGGTAAAAAAAAAATCTACATTATAAAGCATCTATGTGAGGTGAAGCTTGCTTACAAAAAAAATAAAATATTTATTGACAAGCTGGAATACTGCCAACATTAAGCCAGGTAGGAAAGGCATGAGTTCACGTCAGCCTCTAATGTCAGCTCATGGTGTAAGTCAGCCCATGTACATGTCGGTTTGGTAGACAGCAGTGGTTTTGGATGTCTTCTTTCCAGAAAATGTATTAGTTGGAGCCAAAAAGGGCCTCTAAAACAAGTTCTGTTCTTTTTTTTTTTTCTTTAAGACGCAACAAAAAAAATTGAGCCCAAGGTTAATTTGTTTTCAGTGGTGGCCCTTTCTCTACCAGGCTGAGTTCTTTGACCATACTGAAAGCTGAGAACAAGTTTTCACATCTCATTTATGAACACAGAATCACAGAATCACAGAATCACAGAACTGTGGGGGCTGGAAGGGACCTCTGGAGATCATCGAGTCCAACCCCCCTGCAAAGCAGGCTCCCTAGATCAGGTTGCACAGCTCAGCGTCCAGGCGGGTCTTGAACGTCTCCGGAGAAGGAGACTCCACACCCTCCCTGGGCAGCCTGTTTCAGAGCTCTGTCAGCCTCACTGTGAAGTTCTTACCCACATTTGTGCAGAACTTCTTGTGCTTCGGTTTGTCGCCGTTTCCCCTTGTCCTGTCACCACGCACCACTGAAAAGAGTCTGGCCTCATCCCTTCGCCTCCTGCACCTTAGATATTTATAGATACTGATCAGATCCCCTCTGAGTCATCTTTTCTCAAGGCTGAACAGACCCAGGTCGCTTGGCCTTTCCTCATAAGAAAATGGAGTTTCCAGGGACATTCCAACCTGGCCTGCTCCTCAGCTCCCCACCATGGTCTTGCAGGGAGAGGATGGGGCACATCGTGGTGACAGTTTGCAGTTGTAACAGCTCACAGTCACCTCATTTTAAGGGAACCATGTCAGTGTAGGCCAACCCTTTTTGCGTTTACATGTGAAATACCTCTGGTCAGGCAGCAAGAATCTGTGGGATTTTTAATCCAGTAGGCCCTGTATATGGATACAGTTACCTGGGTATAAACTCAGATCCATTGATGTCGCTTATTTTATTTCATTTCCTGCCCCCCTATTAACGCCTTCACACAATGGTGTTTTGCCAGTCTGGTTCCTATGGCAAAACCTTCCAGCCCAGACAAGCCCTAGAAGGTTAAAGTAGTTTCAACATTTCTTTCCAGCGATTACACAATGGGCCTTGAGCTCCTTGCCAAACGCTACTTTTTGCAAAGTTGGCAGTGGGGGTGAGAGCCAAGTATTGCAACTCTGCCACAGATGAGTGCATGTTCACAGTCAGTGAATGACAGCAGAGAGATTCGCCAGGAAAGTTTCAAACTACATCACAGCACAGCCGGACTTCGCTAATGGTTTTTACTTCCAAGTCCCACTTTTATCCTAAGATCAGATAACAAATAGCACTTTTTCTTTGTAACAATTCATTAATCAGAGAAATGATCCTTGCTAGTGTTTAGATGTTTTACTTAATTTGGTACTTCTGGTCTGCTGCCCCAGTAGTGCCAAAATTATTATTTCTCACCCAGCAGGTGATAAATAACAACTTCAGTCATGATTAATACCATGAATTTCTCAACCTGACTAATGCAAAAAACTTCAAACCTGCAGAACAAGTGGGTGATAATTGTTGTGAGAGCCATTGGAGCTGCACTCTGCTTGTAAAGAAGGAAAGCCACAGGAAATGAAGCATTTTCAAGCAGCACGGCTGATCCTAAGAGGCGTCATTAAGTGCAGCTCAGCAGCATTCTCCATGTGCAGGACTGTGCTATGTTCTTTTTTCCACCAGACCGAGTTTTAAGTACATTTGAGAAGCAGGAGATTGCCAGGTTATTTTTTTTCCCTTGGAGAGGTGGAAGACAAATAAAAGGCAGAGAACACAGCAGATGTATATCTCGTTAACACTACTCAGTACTACAGTTTTTACTATCTGATGTATGGAGTGATAAATCCTAGAGAAAGCTGCTAAATCCAAAGATCTTTTACATAATGTTTCTTTGGTAACCTCACCACAGCAGTATAAAACGCAGCAGCAGACACTCTCCAGTGGAGAAGAGCTGCCTCCAGAGAGAGACAGGAGAAGCAGGAGCTCAGGGGGAGCTGTCAGCTGGAAACCAGGATCAGCACTGTAAGGCCTGTGGCTGAAATCCCAGCTGCTTTCACATTCTGGGCTGTTTTCATGTCACTGCCCACAGTGGAGTAGAGTGGTTGCTCCAATTTCCATGCTGTGCATTCGAATACAGGGCCCCACGCATCTACCCACTGGGCTAAACTGTGCTGGCCAGGGGATGCTCACCTCCTTGGGAGGGCAGCCCTTGCTTGTTAAAAGCCATTAGGAAAACATGGGGCCACGCAACTGTTCGATTATAATTAAAAAAAGAGAGAAAGGAGATACCCTCAAAAATTTGCAGCAGAAGCGTTAATGCATTTGGACAAAATCAGGACACACAAGGTTCCAAGTTGGGTTTCTAGTTTTTAGAATGGCTTTTGTTTGGCTAATGCAAACAACTCCCAGTCTACAGTGTTTAACGTACAAATTCATGATGAAGATTTCTGTCCTCCCAGGGCAGCAGGCCTTGCTGCACACATTCAAGGCAGAGACACTGGCAGCAGCTAGATAACCTTTTGCCTATGGGACACAACTCTGAACATCTGAAAAGGATGCACAGTAACATCACCACTTTTCTTGTGCAATGATGAGTAATATAATTAGAAAACATTTTTTTAATGAACTTTGTTTCAGTCTGAAGCAATCAGATCTGTTATACACAGCAAAAGCAACAGTAAACAGCGAAGTCCCTCTTCTGTTTGCTGTCCTCCTTAGCCTACAAGCCCCTGCAGTACGACAAGTGCCTGCTGTGCCACCACTCATCTCTGAAACCAGCTCCTCCACCACCCCACAGTCAGTACGGATGATCCTGCAGTCAGGCAGCATAATGCCACAGCAGCACCTTGGGAACAGAGGAGCAGTTGTTTTCACCACGGCTTTCCCATTCGGTTTAGCTGTGACAGGCAAGGAAAGCACCTGCCACTTTCCAACAAGAACTTATTCAGCTTGAGTATCTCCATATGAAACACTTAATGGGACAGAAAGGCAATGAGAAGAAATACACCCAGGGTAAGTGATGTACACGTTGTTCAGATTCCACAGTGTCCATTCACTTGTAGGTAAGTGCTTTTATGACCACGTGTACCACTTTGGCTGAGTGATCCTTGCAGTTCTTGGTGGTACAGCATATTCAGAAGATGTACATTAAGCCACGCACGGCACAGCTGCTCCTGACATGACTTGTACTAGAAATCTTATTTTTGTCCTAATTTTGGGAAATAAGAAGTTCCTACCTGGCTTTATTGCTGGTCATGTTTCAGCTTTTCATTCCTTTTCTTGAGCTGTGCACAGCAGCTCAGCAGCAGTCAGTGTCCTTTACAGGACTGCAGCTTCCCAGCGTTAGAGCGCGGTCTGCGAGCCGTGGTCATCAGAGCTGAGCTCAGCTGCTCTACAGCAATATTCATGCTAGCAGTGTTACTTATGAAAGCATCATGGCTTCTTGAATTGGTGAAGCGCAATGTCCTCTGTCTATGACTTTAATATCTATCTTCAACATCAGTAGCAAAGACTTCTCTTGTAGTTTAGAGATTGCCTAGAAGGACGTGCAGTATGAACAAGCCAGGTATGCTCTTAAGGAAATTAAAAAATCCTTTTTAAATTTTGTTTTACTAATGAAGGTATCGAAGTCACAAGAAGTCAAGAAGCAAGGGGAGGAGGGGTTAAACTTTCAGAAACTATTCAGGTTAGCCTGCAGATCCATGCATGTCCTCTCACTTCAGTATTAAGAACTCCACGTAATTTGCCTGTCTCTGTATCCTTAACTGCAGTCTGGGTAGCTCAGATTTACACAAACTTTGCTTGCAACAGATCACTATCTTTTGCTGAACCACTTCCACAGCATTTGGGCATGTTTTCTAGATGAGACATTCAAAGTGGGTGAATACATTTGGTACCTCAGCAGGTTTTTTTTCCTGTGAAGTTAAAAGCTTGCTAGGTGTTACCACACAACATTTGCAATGACTATCAGCTCAGCATTCAAAGTGTACTACCAGTGCTTGCTTGTCCTCAAACCAACCTGTTCTTGCCAAAATACAGCAACAAGGTTTCATCCAACACTGTCATTTCAAAGCAATCTCTAAAATTCAGTAAGAAATAGGCCAGCCGCTCATTAAAAGAGGAGGAATACATGCCCAGTGGTGCTTCTCAGGCTACGTATCAGTTAGTGCCTCTGCACAGGTGGCTTTGGAAATCCACCAGGTAAATTACTCCTGTAGTTCTATCTACTGGTAGCAGGACTGCCAAAACCACTGAAGCTGGGTTAAACCCTTCATTCATGAATGGTGCTCTGAAGTTTATAGGAAGTAAATGCAAGTTTAATCCTTCTGGATTAAGATATTTCTGTTTTTACCCAGGATTCCCCACCTTTGTGGCATTGCTAGCTTTCAAGCATATCAGAGAGGCTTTCTCTCAGAGTAGTGCTTATCACAATATGCCACTCTCCCCAAACTAAGAAAACCTCCACAACAAATTCACTTCCTAACTTTTCTAGAGGTGACATTAATGCAGGAAAAGTGACCCTAAAGAAACTTCTGGGCTCTTAGCTACAGACACTCTGATAGCAGAAATTGTCACTAAGCAATCTAGAGATGATTGTTTTGTCTGAATTCCTTTTTGAATTAAAACCCGACCTGTGAAGCCGAGAGACTGACACACAGAACAAGGGCAACGTTCCTCTCCTAGCAAAAGTGATTTGATAGATAGCCAAGCCCCGCTTGCACAGATACTAACCTTAGTTCAACTCCAGTGTGAGTCCCAGATCAGAAAGTAGGCAGCAGGAATTCAGCTCCATTTTCCAGTTAAGCTGGCGATGCTGGTCCCTTGCAGTATGAATAAGTGGCGGTGGTTTTGTGAGCCACAGAGCCAAGAAAGACTCAGCCAATGCAAGGTATGCTGCTGCTTTCTGCTCAGGTTTTGAAGAGGAAACAGCAGCCAAAAATCTCGACCACTGCATAACAGTTCAAGCCATGCAGTAATTTTGACACCGGAAGGTACAGTCAAATAAATATATTTCACGGTACCAAAACGCAATGGTTCCAGCAAGTCAGACTGCCCAAGCGGGTTCCCAGTTTGTGCCTGGGACTTGCAGAGCGCGTGAGGACTGGTTTTGCCACCAGCATTTTCCCTGGGTTGTTAGCACTTCTGGAAAAGCATCAAGCACAACTGACACAGCAGAGCAAACTTTTTTTTTTGAGCATGTTTTTTATTTAACATGCTCAAAGAAATACCAGAAAGACAGAGGCCTACGCACATGCACTCTCTGCTGGAAGAGGTCCAGATTACCAGGGTTTTTGGAGCACCAACGGATATAGTTTTGCTTACTGCTGAATTATTGTGCTGACATGCATCATATATGTGGACATGGAGGCAGGAGGACCGGGTCATGCCAGCCCCAGGCTCACACCACCTCATCTTGGGAAGCAAACCACCCCAGCAACTATTTCCAAATTTAACAGCAGTGTTAACATACTGAAGGTAAAAACAGACAGGCAGACGCTTACCCAGAAATTCATTTCAAAAAAAGAGCAAGACAAACTGAGGACAAAAAACTGTGGAATCATAGGAAGAAAAAAAAACAGAACCCTATCTGAAAACCAGTGGTGAACAAGAAGTAAAAGCAGAAACGAGGCAAACAGAGTAAGACACAATGAGAGCCAGGAGACACAAAATAAGGACTGAACAGAATCTCATCGGTTGTGATGCTGCAAAGCTACAAGACATTTTTGTCACTCAGTTCCTGAATGCATTTTGGCTGAGGCAGGGGAACTTCAGTTCTCTGACACCTTCCAGAACAGTCATTTCGACTACTGACCGTACAGCTATGCTCCACGTGTCCTGCCAACGGGATCCCACTTATCTAACTCACTCCCATAGGCTGATCACCAGAGGTTACTTCCAATGTCCCTACCAGCTGTGCAAGCAGACGAGGATGAACATCTTTTTTTCTGCCTTACAGTACCCGTTCAGAACAGCACTGGGAAGCGTGCATCTCTGTTGCTCACAAGCGGCCTTGCCCTCCTTCAACTTAGCTGTCAGCTACCCATCTTTGACAATCGCAGCAGTTTCTTACTTTTCTTACTGTACTGCAAGGGCATAAAGAAAGGTAGAAGTGTCGTTCTAATGGGAATAGTATGAGGGGAAGAGAAAAAAAAAAGCCCTAGGGCTCTACTTCTGTCCACTAGTTTACAAATGCTGGCACCTTTGTCGACATTAACTTTTGAAGTGCAAGCACATGAAAGGCTAGGGAGTACTGGGGGAAGGAAGAAGTATCTTCCTATAATTAGTTTTATTACAAAGTCAAATTATTTGTTTGCTACTTCATGCAAGTTGTATTCCTTTTGCCTTTTTACTGTAAGGATGAGCAGAAACTATTACACTGATGTAAAGCTTAGTGAAAGCCATTTAGAAATATCAGAGAAACTTTTTAAAATATTTTATTCTTTTTAATACAGATACAACATTCTTCCAAGGTCACTTCAGAGTAAGTGGCATGCAGCCTATTGAAATCCAAGTGCCCATACAGTCATTTCAAGTTAAATGTGCACAGTGTATTCTACAACACTAAAACTACATTTAGAGAGGAGCTCTTGCTTCAGAATGATTTGGCAGCTTCAAAACAAATTCAATAAACATTTTGAAAACCAATTCAATAAGCAACAAAAACCAAAACTGAAATGCAGCACACCATGACCATCAAACACCACGCTTATCTCAGTAAGGACCTTTTAGCAGATCTGGCTGAAGCAGTTGCAGAGCTGTCTTTATCATGACCTTCGAAGTATTGCTGCTCTATTCGCCTACAAAAGGCTGTGAGGTTACCGTAGTTTTTCACTTTTTCAGAGAGTTCATCAGTGATTAGTTGAGTAGTCAGGATTGTGAACAGATGTCCAAATACCAGAGCATCTAATTCAGTTGGTCTGTAAAAACAAACAGAAGAACAGAACAGATATTTTGGGAGGCAAGTCCTGATGAAGAAACACCCCACCTCTGTTCTGAGTAACTTTGAGCTAACCATGCGATCCAAGAACTGAGAATTAAACAAGCAACTCTGAATTTAGCAAACGCATGGGAAACGAGCATAGTATGAGCATAGTTCTCAATATGCCATCTTTCTTTGCTTTGGTAATTGGGAAACTAAAAATTAAAAAATAAAAGGGGGAAATAAAGCCCTTCCTATTCCCTTTTTGTGCTTTTTCATACTCAAGAACTACTTAACCAATAGGAAAAGGAGTTCCAGAATGACAACAGCTGGCAACATTTATTTCATAGAAGCGGACACAAAACAGGTGCCACAGAAAGACTCTTAGAAATTTCAGCACGCTCTTGGTTAATTGTCACACAAACATACTGGTCATTTTGCTGTTTTTCAGAGCTACTCCCCTGCTGCTGGTTAATCCACAAAACCTTCAACCCTGGCTGCAGGGGATACCTAAAAACAAGAGCCTGAGAAACCTGGAGGTTTTCAGCACAGTTCATTCCACTATAGTTATCGGCACTGAATACAACCCAGGGAGTACTCCACATTTAATTTAAGTATGTAGAAAAAACCACTGAATTACAGAGAGAAAAAAAACAGCATTTTGCAATTGGCATAAACTAGTGGAAGCAAAAGAGATGTGACAAAGGCCAGGTTGTTCCTTTTGTCTCCTGTCCTTAGTAAAGAACATTGCCTAAGAAATACAAGTCATAAAGATATCTTTCTGTTTGTTTGTTTTTAAGAAATTAACTGTATACAGGTGCAAGCCTGTAGCCTACGTGAGCTGCAGTACTCTATTCATAAAGACAAATAGGAATAAAACAGAATTATCAATTAAAAAAAAACCTTACAGAAACTTTCCTTCTAAAATCTATAGTGGCTTGTTTCTGAAATTGTACTGCAGCCATACATTCAAATTTCCTCAACTGATAATGTAACATTAAAGTAAAACAGAAGGTTTCCATATTTATAAATGTATACCTGTGTGCACATTTTTTTAAATATATTTTTGTGGATGTGCCATTTCCATAGAGAGTAACTTACTGCTTATTGAAGAAATACGGTTGTGTTCCTAATCTCTGGGAAAGAGCCTGACAACACTGGTCTACATCTTCAAGCACCTATCAAAATACACAAGAGATAAGATAATCATATTGTCAGGAAAGAACAGCAGTAAATATATGTGCATATACCTCCTTACTGTATTTGTGCCAACAGAGGGAACATGGAATATACAATGTTGGAGCATCAAAAGCTGTTAAAGGCAGCAGCTAAGTGTTATTTAATCAAACATTTACCATAGAGCCAACTCTCATTAAGCGCTTTCCAAGAGATTTTTAACTTAGCTTAATGAAAGGTACTAACTTACACATCAGACTGCTTTCTATTTTTTTTTCAGACTTCTGAGAAGTGAAGCTAGAGTCCTGCAAAGCATGCCTATTAATGCCACAGGAGAGGGGCCGTAATTCAACATCTATTTTCCAGGACCACTGCCTAAACTAACATGAACAGAGATGCACACGTGGTAAAGCATCCTTCCTCCCACTCCATCAGACTGCATATCATTTAAGATTTATCACTGCTGGTGACAGATACCTGACCCCAGATAACTCTTTAAGCACAGAATTTTGTTGAAACAGTTGCAGTTAAATAAAGTGTTACTTCTCTTAAGTCTTAAATAAAAGAAAAATGGAAAACACTGGGAAGAAATAAGCTTCGCCCCTCATACTGACCTGTTCAAGTGACTTGCCAGCCCACCCAATGGCCTTCATCTTTCTCCTTATCTCCCATTGCTTCTGATAGGACAAAATGCGGTTAAGAGGCCAAGGGTAAGGGGAGCCGTACCTTGGGTGAGTAATCTTTGTTAAGAAACAGAAAGTTACTCTGTTGCAATACAAAAAATGCAGACAGCTCTATTTACAAAACAGCTAATAGTCTCATCTTTCTATCACTAAGAGAGCAATAAAGAGAAAGGATGTTGTGTGATATTCTGCAATTATTCGTGCAGAATTTATTGTTTTCAGTGTAACCATTTAAAATTATTACCTTGGAAACATATGCAAAACTCATATTTGTTCTGCAGTCACATACCTCCAGTGAAGTTACAACTTCCCTAAAATGTATATGCAAGCAGAATTCAAGTGAAAAGACTGTATCATTAATGGTACAGAGCTCAATGTTTCATTTATGAGTAGGGACTTCCATTTGTGAGCAAAAGTATTTTCTCATTAAATTTTAATTAAGATAAATGTTGCAGAACCACTCACCTCCTCTACTGTAACATCATCACACCACTGCAGATAGAGCTAGGAACAGAAAGAACACTTACTACAACTTCCTAATAAACGAGAATACAGATACAATCATTTCTCACTCGTAGAATTTTCCTTTCTATATTAGATTAAATTTCCATTTAGTGCCTTCTGTTAGACTTCTGAACATAGTATAGAAATTAAAACTAGAGTCACGAGCCCAGCTCCAAGTTGCTGGCTCGCCAGCAGCAGAACCAAGCTGAGACCGAAGGCCCACCCTCCTTGCCTGCGTCGCACACAGCTCAACACCCAGGTTCCCAGCCCTCAGCCGCATGCCTGGGACTGCTCGTGCCTGCCAGCATTTCCGGCACTGGCACCACATCACGTTAGCAGGCCACGGGCACGATCCACAGGGCAAGCCAGCCTCCAGCAAGGCACAGGAGCACGCGTGGAAGGTGACAGTGGGGCTGCACAGCCAGTTATGGGATGGGGCGGGACCCCCAGGACTGCTGGCGTTTTCCATCCACGCCAATCAGCCACTTCTACAGCCACAGCACATGCTTCAGACAGGTAAAGGGAGCTGTACACATGGCTTGTGTCTGTGGGAATATTTCATCAAGTAGTCCACAGGATCCAGAGAATTTATTCCTGCCTCATTTCACCTTAAAAACTGATGACCAAATCTAAGCTTTAATCTAAGAACAAACACTGTTTCCAGTACAAGAAAAAATCCTGAAGCATTCTTGCCTATAATCACTTATGGAAGTATGTGCAGTTACTATGGTTTGCTGTACCTCCGCTGTCAGGAGCATATTATTGACTAATTCCATGTAGGCTTTCATCTCAGCTTTTTGGACTTCATCCAACCCATCGCTGAGAGAATGGCCCTAATGGGGAAAGAAAGAGAGAGACATGTAAGAGAGGATATTGGAATATTCAGCAATGCCTGACCCAAGGACCTCTGAAGTCAGTGAGCTTTGGCTCAGATACTGATCTCTCACACAGCACCGTAACAAGTTACACATGTACTTTTTACATAAAATGTCCTTTAGAATGAAAAAGAAATCATCATAATGTAACAGAACTGATGTGCAATAAATGTAGGTTATTACCCGTTACAGGTGAGCACACAACCTGTGTCGAGAAGTAAACACGGATTTACATCTGTGCTACAGCTGTATGAAGTGCTTGCTCAGTGAGAAGACAATGTTGTTGAAAATACAGCTTCAAAATTTACACCAGTCATTTCTGGCTGTAAGAATTCTGAGACAGAGACACAGAAAACCAGCTGCAGAAACTGGCACTGGTATGCAGATGTCCTGCACAGAATTTGCTTCCAGAATCTGAGGTAACGTCAACGTGAAACATTTCCACCTCGGCGCTCTCACTGCAGCGTATCTTGCTTTTGAACCAGCACCGGATTTCTGCACTGTTCTAAAAAGCAAAGCACCATTCCAGGGGAGCACGCCAAATCCACACCCGTGCTAAGGAAGACTGGTACGCAACCCAGTAACTGATGCAGGCCACGTGTGATTACCTTGGCTTTCACAAACTGGACTATGGGCCCGAGTTCAGATACTACTTGGTTTCCCACATGAATAAAGGGCACTTTGCCTGTAAAATGAGAAATGTATTTTAGTAGGAGCTTTTTGTACACGTCAACTATCATTTCATATTTTCAAAGCAATTAAATATCGCAAGTGTGCCTGAACATCAGTCTTGGTTTTTTGTTGTTTTTTTTCCCAAATGAGCACAGGTAAGGTTTTTACATGTGTAGCTCACACAGCTTCCATTTGTAATAACCAATGTAGCTGCCCGATCTTCTTCCTTCCAACCCTCCTTGACATGCAAGGTTTGCAATTCCCTATCTCAAAGTTATTGAATGAGATCTACTGACTTGTATTTTAATAACGGATTTTGCTTTGCTGACTGAATCCAACATTTCTCTGAAGTACAGGTGGGAAATCCCAGGCAATCAGACTGAGCCCTCAGACAGTTTGACAACAAGACGTTCTAACCCACGAGCAGGGAAAGGGCTGCTGAAAGGAAAGTGGGAGATGTGGCACCGTGCCCAGAAAAGCAAGTAGGGGAAGCAAAATGCACACTCAGCAAGACAGGAACTTGACCCTCCCTCCTCAGATCCTCCAGATTTCCAGTGACTGGGACCAGCTCATAAGGGGGAGCTGAGGGCTCCTCCTTCAACCCACCCTAACCATGCTGCTCATTCTGTAACTCTTCAACCAACTGCAGCTGACAAACATCAATCTTAAGTACTGTGTAAATTTAAGACTAAATCTTTATGATTACTTACATGACTGAAACTGACCGTAACAGAGACACACGCTGGGCAGTTTGCATTACTGAGAAAGCCCTCGTGACCGAATGCTGCAAAGAAGCCGCTCAGTGCAGTGGGACGCAGCACACTCTTACTTTCCTGTCTCACTGTGAGCAAACTCTGCTCTCTGCAGAGAGCCCAAAGAGCAAGATCAATACCTGCCCGGCTCCAAACATATTAGCAATACGTGCATTCCTTTCCAGTGACACACATAAAACCTGCTGCTGGCCTAGTTCACACCAAGTTCA
Organism: Numida meleagris; assembly: GCF_002078875.1. Lineage (NCBI taxonomy): Eukaryota > Metazoa > Chordata > Aves > Galliformes > Numididae > Numida > Numida meleagris. The sequence continues at coordinate 50,213,617 of NC_034413.1, forward strand.
TGCTCACAGCACATCCAGTCTTGATTTTTACCCCGAGATTTGCTCTCACTGGCTCAGTTGGCCTCAGGGTAAAGAAGTGAAGTGCACCACACCACCAAAGGCTGCACAGTATCTGTATGCTGCATACTGTGAAAGGAAACGTAGACCCCTCTGAGCTCCAGAGTTTTACGGTTTCCATCAGGCTACACTTCACACAGCAGCCCTCTGGTCCTCCACTTCTGACTCCCCCATAATGGACTTTCTCATTATGTGGACTGTGCGATAAATAACCCTCACCCCAAAACAACGAGATGCACATCTGTCTACTGCTGTAGTGAAACAGCTGGTGGCAGAGGAGTGGGGAGCAAATAAAAACCTGTTTTGAATTACCTTACAGAACCAAGATATTGTAAAGAAAGGCAATTGGGAAAGTGAAAATAAACAACAAGTCCGGGAGTAAGGGCAAAAAGAGTATGTGTATCTATGTTTAAAAGTGAGCTGCTATCAGTTTCTGCTATTGTGCTCATTTTCATCAGGAGAAAAGAGAAGGAAGAAGGGGTCAGACCCACATTACACACCAGGTGCCCACTGGGGGCAGAGGGCACGCAGCTGCCACCTGTCCCGCTGCTGCACACCTAAGACACTCCTCTGTGCAGACGTTCAGCATTCCAACACTACCTTTATTTTCTAAGGAGTCACGTCTATAACCCCAAAATTTGGCTAGCTTTTACTGTTGTTTCCAGTTGCTTTGCCTGCAATAGCAGCAGCAGCAGAACCAGTACAGGTGGTGGCCATGCTGACAGGCAGGCATCAGCCAGAGGCAGGCAACTGGCAAAGAAGCACCTCCTACTGCAACAAAACATTGGGAAGGAGTGCAAGGACTGCCAGACCTGAGAGCCCTGCAGTCAGCAGTTCTCACTGGGTTTTAGGCAACCTTCTGGAACCAGCCTCTGGGAAATTTTAGGCAACCGTCACCTCTAACAGAAAGCAGACCATACACTTCCAGTGCTTCATTTATTGTTGGTGGGGTTCTGGTTTGGGATGTTTCTGTTTGGTTGTTGTTTTTTTTCCCCAGACAGTCTCCTTTATCAGAAAAAGGTTTAAAATCACCTGTCACACTCGGCTGACAATGCACTCACTCTTCATTTTCGCCCTGTATTTACATACTGGCCGTTATCTCTCAGGTAAAGTAACAAAAGATGCTCTCTCCAGTTTTGTCTCATCCCAGCAATGGGAGAAAATACCAGCACTCACTGATCAGCAGGAATATTCCCTGGATGCAGAATAAAGACGTTCTTGGAAACGTAAGTCTTTCTGCCTTTTAGAGAAGACTGCCACCAGAGATTAGAGCTGCCTGACCACTACACCGAAGTACCGTGCCCACAGGCTCAGTTCCATACTGTACCAGCGTTACTTTACATCTAACTGTTCTAATTGTTTATGGGAAAGGAAGTGGCGAGGAGGGGGAAGGCACCGCACGGGGCAGCGCTGACCGACTGTTATCAGCGAGACAAGGCGCAGTTGCCATGGTACCAAAATGGAGGTGTAATGCAGTAATCTAAATGAAGGCCGTACTTACCAGATGGGGACATGTACTCGGCATTGGCCCTGCAAACCACCCGAACCGGCAGATTGCACATTTGCAAGAAGGCCTGGAAACAAAGCATTGAAAGAGCATTGATACACCAGTGACAAACAAATGCGTTCTGCTTGATACATCTGACAACGTCTTAGCAAACCGTTAGCGCGTACCTACGAAGTATAGTTCCTTGCATAATGCTTTTAAGGAAAAAAGAAAACCAGGGTTTTCTAACTTCTTCAGACAATTGTTTATCATCCAGTCAATGGCTGGAATTCCTCTAATTAAGATTCTCCCTCACACGCACTCTTAAAAGACGCAAAGAAGCAGTGCTGTAGCTGCAAGAAATTAAGTGACATTCTGCTCCTCCTGAAAATCACAGTACGTACTTCCTGCGGCTGAAGCTGCCTAACCAAGCTCACGCTGTGTAACGCAGCAAACACACACAGCACCTTCCCATATTGTACCAGTCATCAGACATTTTGCTTTACAATACTCTATGAGCACGTCCGCTTTATTTATTTCATCTAATTTGTGTGAACTGCAGTGAGTGCAAGTGATCGATTTACTGTGTCCTTCATCTCCAACCCTGGATTCAAACATCCTCACTAGGATACCCACTGTTGTCAGCACCTGCCATTGCTACAAAAGCCCTAACGTGTTTCTGTTTAAATAGCAAAATATCAAGAAATGTACTTGTAATTTGGATGTATAATGGAAATAAGGAGTCTTAATCTCCAGAGCCTCTCACAACTCAGCGGAAGTCCTATCATTCATTTTGTCTTTGGCATGAGAAAGGTCAGAACTCCAGATTCCACCATCGCACCTATTTATCCACTGTGGCTGGAAGCTAAAGCCTACACGAAGAAGGCCACTAACCACGAAGAAAAATGCTGCTGTAAGCTGAGGGACAGAGCGTGCTTTGCATTCACTGTAAGCAAGCAGACCAAAGCTAAAATGTTAAGATCTTCAAGGATGGCAAACAGTACAGCATACTTTTAAATCCTGTTTTGGAAACAGCTATCCCAGCTTGAACAATGTGTACTCCATTTGCACTTCAGTCTCATTTGGGAGTGGGGTCAGAAAGTCAAAGGAAACGAGGTACACAGCACCCAGCAAAGCCCTGTCACAGTCTCCCAGAACCTGACCTAACCATAACTATATTAATGAAATCATTGCCCACGGCAGAAGGGCACTTCTGCACTAAGTAAGACCACAAGGCATTAACTAATGTCAGCATCAGCCCTGTTCCTAACTTTGTGGCTTCTGTAGTGCCCATCAAGCAAACAAACAAACCACTCCTCCTCGGGTGCTTCATTCCCAAACCCTAACCCAAGCACTGATGCTACCAGTACCCAGGGAACAAAAGGCAAAAGCTTTGGTCCTTTCCAATGCCTCTTCCAACCAACTCAAGAACCCCACAGCCATCATTTGGCTCTCACTATTTCAGATGACGTAAGTGAATCCCAAACCCCAAATTAAAGCAGGGAACTATGGTCACAAGCTGCTAAAGACACTGATGACAGCTGACAGGAGCGCCTGCCTCAGAACTCGAGAGGCTCTGCAAAATCCACTAGTAACCCGAGTTTCTGCAGATTTTGATTTCCTCAGCCTAACTCAATTGGAAGTACTGCTTGGGAGCCAGTTACTACACACCCACATGCAGATGCATATCTGCCAAATGCTGAGAATCTCGCTGTAGTCTAGAATAAACTGGCCGTTAGATTGCCAAACCTCATCCCAACCAGCACCTCTATAACTGCTTATGGCAGCAACCATCACCCACAGAAAACGCAAGGCAGTGGCCACATTTGACAACATCACACTTTCTAAGTGCGCAACCACTAAAAATCAAGGCTCTTGTAGTCTCGGCTTCCCAAACTCCATGCAAGCAGTAAGAACACCCAAAGGAATAATTCTTAAACAGGAGCGTAAGGCACTGTCTCAGTGCTGTACCTCTACTGGCTCTGCAGGATCCAGCGACGGTGCAGACTGTTCCAGCTACTGCTATATGCGTCGTGTCCTCTGCCCAAACTGGGACACTGAGATCACTGCAATTCTGCATTAAGCTTGAAATGAATTTTAAGGCCGCCATGTACTGTTCCCACTGCTGGTTCAGACAAGAATGTCTGAACTGCGCTGGAACACATGAATAACTGAAAAGCTCATGAGCACAGAGACACATTCAAGCAAAAGGATGTGAATCAGGACTATTTTTACATTTCCACATCAGCACGTCAAAAATGAGATACGCCAGCACTAAACAGTCAGGTTACATCAGTTGCTTCGGCAAATTCTTGCCTACCATACATTGGTTCTTCCACAGTACGAGGCTTCTATCCGAAACACGGCTTGTGTCTGTGAAAAACATTCCTCAGTACTGAGGTTAAACTTAAAATCTTTTTAGTGTAAAGAGTTCAGCCAAGATTCCTGCAGAAATCTCAATGTGACTTTTCTCCCTCCTCCTCCACAATAAACATCCACAGACCAAGGAACATCGACCTCTATTACAGTTGGCAGGGAAGTTCTACCTCGGCCTCTGGCCTGGCTGGAAGTGATGGAGAACACGCTGCCAATTGGACATCTCAGAGCTGCAAATGCGCTGGGTCCACATCCCTTCTTAGCACTTAATAAAGAAAAGAGCAGAGAGGATGTCGGACTAGAACTGAGTTCTAACATGGAAACAAATTTTAACTGAACACAATCAAACATTCCCTACTTTGCGTAATAGATAGATTCTAGCAAGCTCAGAAGTCAGACAGCCTACCCTCTGCAAGCTTTAAGCAAGACCCTTGAAATACCAAAGCACAAACAGAAAAACAAAATAGTTCCTTGGAAGTGAAGAACCGCTGTTGTGCTTTTAAACAGTTACAAGACTGGGAAACTGAAATATCAGTATGCTTCAGCAGACATCTGTACCCCCAAAGCATGACCTATTCAGTCCTAAGTGCCCCTTAAATATTCTCGTGCAGAAAAATGAAGGGCAGAATCTCCACAATGAGCTTCCACCATAAGGGCTCAGCCAAAGAAATAGGCCTTGCATCACCACGGGTGTACCTATATTCCATTACTGACATAAACATGAAAAGCTTTAGAAGCTGCTGGTACTAACGACACAGGTAGTTTTTCACTCCTGGGCACGGTGAATGCTCCAACATTTATGATTTCTTTTAGAAAAGAGATTGACAAAGGCTATGACCAATGCATTCTTACAAACGTTCATTGCCAGAAAACCTCAAACTCCTGACACATTCAGCTAGAAGAATTCGATTTTAGGCAGCAACTGTTCCGTGGCACGGACCAGAACAGCTGAAATTGGCACAGATTTAAGGAATCCTACAGAGAGAACACAGTACAGAGAAGACAACAGCAGCCATGTCTGTGAGGAGTTATCTTGTTTAACATTTTCGCCCAGTGATCAAGGGAGGATTTGTTCCCTTTTTGACCACTCATGTAGAATGTTTTGTATCGGCACATTTGGCGTGCAGATAGCATCAGAGCACAAGGTTTCCAATCCTGGTAATAGATGCAGTGGAACGCAGCTCAGAACACCTCCTTCCCCCTTTGTACTTGGCACACACGATCTGAGCAAGCCCCCGGCACGGCAGTGCTCCGAGTGCTCTGGGAGCAAAGGGTGAGAGGGAAGGCTGCAGCCACCCCAGGGTGGTTCTGCTGAGATTTATGAAGTTATCAACACCCCTTCAAAGACACGGCATCAAAAGCTGAGTGACCTGAAAGATCAAGGGCCCAGGCTTATTCCAGGACATCAGAGATCATTGTCAACATCATAAATTTGGCTGATCAACTTTAAAAGAGGCTGAAAGGGGCCAACTGAATTCCAAGCGGCACGCAAGCTAGTTAATCAAACCCTTCTAAAAATTCACCTAAAAAATCAGTGAGTGAGACAGTCGCAGCAGAACTAGAAACCTGACACCAGCTGAGCATCAGCCCAACTGTCAGCCTCCAAAGATGCTTTTCATTCTAAAGAAAAGCACTGAATTCCCCTCTCTCTTTTTGTCCTCTATGAAAAAGAAAAATTACTACAGTAGTACAAACAGAAGGAATCCACAACCTGAATCTCTTCCAGCACTTAGGATTCTCACACACGAACCTTAGAGTAGTTGTTTAACCCCCATCCAAAAAAGTTAACCACCAGGATCAATTAAAAGAGATGAGGGATTGACATTCTTATTTCTCTCTGTCCACATTGCAGAAGGTCAGAGATGACTGCTCAACAGACTTTATACAAACAAAGGAAACTTAATTCAAGCATAAATATACAGAAGTAACTACAGCTGAAGGAAATCAAACCAAAGTACTCATTTATTTTAAAAGCCTGAGCAATTTCACGGCTCATACTAGTTAGCACCGCTTTTATGAGTGTAATAAAATCTCAGGTTGGGAAGAACTGAGTTTATTCCCCTGGTATCAGCAGGACCTCCCCTTTTATCCATGTATATCACTGGTTATTTGTGTTTCTGTAATTTTAAAAGCAAGGGCCTCATTTTCTTGATCAGTATTGGCATTTCCCAACAACCAAAGCAGAAACTAGGAAGATAATCTGGGTTAGTAACTTGCAGTCATTGTAATGTCTTCTACAAAAACCTTTCCTTAAGTTATTTCTGGAACAAAACATGTCCTTTCTTTGAATGAGGTTAATGTGAAAAACAGATAAAGATATTAAAAAATAAAGACTTGGTTTAATGGAGTCTGTCATCATCTCTCTCACACTTGCTCTGTCCTCCTCTTCCCTACAGGCTAACCAACCCCCGTTCTCATGCTTTTCCAGTCTCTGTACTTGTAGCACCACCGTCTCTTCTGCTATCTGGGAAAGAAAGGGAGAAATACGAACAATATCTTTGTAGCAATGCTACCACTCTCTTTTTCCAGACAGAAAGCACTGAGTCTACAAAGCTTCTACTGCCTCTGTGCACCTTGTTTTTAATGGGAAGCTTTGCTGTCGACTGGAAAGTGGAAAGCTGCTGAAGATCCATAGGGAAAAACAGAGGAAGAGGGGAAAAACACGCCACAAAGTGAATTATGTGTGTCCTTCCCTGCCCTCCCAATATTTAGCACTACCATCTAGGGAAGACAGAGTGTGGGAAGAAGGACAGCAAATTGAACAAGAAGCACAGAGAAGCCCCTCAGTGTCTCCTGCACTACCCATACCTGCGGTACCTAGCACAGAATCTCAATTTGCATTTCACTGCATTCCTCTCTCAAAGCCACTGTTTTGAAAGTCAGCATGGCATGAGTCGGTTTACATTTCTGCTGCAAGAGAATGAAATACAATCACCAAGGTTGGAAAAGACCTCCAAGATCATCCAGTCCAACCATCCACCTACCACCAGTATTTCCCCACTAAACCACGTCCCTCAGTACATTTCCACGTTTCTTGAGCACCTCCAGGGGCAGTGACTCCACCACCTCCCTGGGCAGCCCATTTCAGCACCTGACCACTCTATCAGGGAAGAAATTCTTCCTAATACCAAACCTGAACCTCCCCTGGTGCAACTTGAAGCCATTCCCTCTCATCCTACAGCTAGTTATGCAGGAGAAGAGGCAGACCCCCACCTTACCATAATGTCCATTCAGGTAGTTATAGAGAGCAGCAAGGCCTCTCCTGAGCCTCTCCTTTTCCAGACTGAACAATCCCAGCTCTCTCAGCCGCTCCCCGTAAGACCTGTGCTCCAGAACCCTCACAGCTCCGCTGCCCTTCTCTGGACATGCCCCAGGGCCTCAATGTCTCTCCTACAGTGAGGGGCCTAAAACTGAACACACTACTCGAGATGCAGCCTCACTAGAGCTGAGTACAGGGAGACAATCACCTCCCTCCAAAATATTTGATAAGAAGCTTTGAGGTGACACTTGGTAGGAAATTAATCAACAATCCTATCCATACCATTCACTACAACCATGGCAGGTACACCTCCTGACAAAATCACCAAGTACATTTACAACAACAGTGCTACTTACAGGACACAGTCAACTGAAGGCTTGCTTTGTTTCTCATACTTTACCCAATTTCAAATTAAGAATGTAAATAGTATGTTGGATTTCAATCACTAAAGAAAAACAATCAGTGCCAAAGGTCCAGAAGCACAGAGCTCAGAAACCCTGGCCCTCTCTTCCTCTCACAGAAATGATATTTCCAGCTCTGCTGCTGCTGCCCTCCAAACAATGTACAAAAGTGGTGCCATCGTGTCTTCCTATGATGACAAGAACAGAAAATGACTACACACGAAGTACAATGGGAAAGAGTAAGAGAAGGGAGGGAGGAGTTTTGTATTTATTCTCTTGGTTAATTGTTTTATGTACCAGTTTTGCCCTCACACTCCCTTCCTCTTTGCCCTCCCCAAAGACCGGACTGTTTGGACACTGTCAATTGGAAGCATAACACCCATCAAGCAGCAAATCATTCCATCAGAGCTCCATCACAATGCTCTCTTCTTCTCCCCCAGTCCCCTCTCAGAATAATACAGAAGAGCAAACACACACACTCATTAAAAATGAGTTATAACTTGATGTAAATCATATCCAGATTGCAGTTTCTGAGATCACAGGGAAGAATGAAATTGCTTGTGTCAAGTCCCAAATAGTTCACAACTTGTATCCTGACACGAGGAACACTATTTTCAGACAGCACACACTCCAGGCTTCATTCGAAGAAGGCATCCTCATGATTAGTTTTTTAATAAAGAACGATCCATTGCAGGCATCTCTTATTCAGCAGCCCTTCTAAATGCACCCGCATAATACTGTTGTGAAGAAAGAGCAAAAGGCATTTTGTTTTCATTCTTACACTATTTCATGAGCAGACAAAGGACAATATGTGACGACAACTAAAGAGTTATTCTCTACTTTATTGCAGGAACGCATTTTAAAATTAAAAACCATGAACAAATCCACAGAATAATTCAGTTTTCATATCAAACAGCTGCAGACCCTGTAACCGAAATAGTATGTCTAAGGTTATAAATGAAAACTGCTCAGTATCATTCTTTGAGTGACAGATTAAATTCCTAATCCAGTTATGGTAATGGCCACATTTGTAGTTTAACATAAATTAAGAGCTTAATTATATTTGTGACTATTTTAAACAAAATAACAAATTCCTTTGTACCTGTGAACATAATTTATAGCGAAGCCACGTTCGTTCTCCAAAACAATCTATTTTACACTGCAGCACAGCACTGCTCTAATGGTATAATGTAATTCTTGTTGTAGAATGTGGAAGGAGTAGATTCAGTGGTAGCACAGAGGTTTTGAAGATAAATGAAGATGCTATTCATTCAGGGGTAATTTCATCTTAGAACTATATGAAAGATGTTTCACTCACAAACAGTACCTCTACGGCTTGGGATTTAAGCATGTTTTCAGCTACAACATAATGCTGCCAGATTGATTATGTTGATACTGCATTTCTCATGGTGAAGAATTCCAGTTTTTATTCTCTTAAAAAAAAAAAAGGTCAGATTTTCATTTCTCTACTCAGCCTCAGTTCAGCCTCAGCAACAAGTTCACATTTCTCCTCACGTTTTGTCTAGGGAAAAAGCAAACCACAATTCATACACCAAAAAAAAAGTCACACATCTGTAGAGAGCAATTAATCATGCGCGATTTACACATTCATTTGATTACTTGTTGAAGTAAATAAGCAGTTAGTCTATGTAACACAATTTTAAATTGCCCAAACATCCTTCTGTCATTCAGGACTAAGAACAGACAATTCTAAACGCACTTTCCTGGAATATATTAAGATCATTTACAAGGACATCAATTGCACAAGCAATTAATACGTATCTTAACGTAATGAGCTGCCGGCTGTATAACCTCAGGATAGCTGTGAGAATTTCCACAATCGTGAACATTTTTGACAGCCTTTTAGGCAAGACTCCCCCGCTACTCGCATAAATATTTCAGAAGAGTCTGTAATGACAGAGGCTGCCAAAACGCTCGCATTCCTCCCCCCGACAAGCTGGGGCAGCACGCAGAGATGCTGCTGCTGTACTTGCAGCCTCAGGCCTGCAGAGCACAGCTGTGCGCGCCCACTGCCCCCTCCCCTGCCCCAGCCACACCAGCCTTCACACGCACCAGGCACAGCAGGGGGACGGGGCCTGGGCAGGCCCTCTGCTTCAGACTGAGACTGTTATTTAGTTTTATTTAGTTTATTTAGTAAATAACTGCTACAGTTATTTAGTTTTAATCCAAGTTTGTGGCTGAAAGTAGATGAAAAAACTGTAATCCACCAGCTATGAACACAGCAGCATCCTAAAGCATAAACATACAAACACACACACAAGTCCTAATTCACCATCTGGAAGTCCTCGGGTCTGACAACTATCCTTTACAGAAACAACCGTAATCCACATCTTAAACTCACAGAATCACAAAGGTTGGAAAAGACCTCCAAGTCGCCAAGTCCAACCGCCATCCCACTCCCACCACGCCCACTAACCACGTCCCTCAGCCACAGACTGCTCTCCCACCGGGATGGCAGCGTGAGCTGGTGCCCTTAGCCACCACACGTGAGCTAAGAACGCCAACCAAGCTGAGGTAACACCTACATCAATGAGGAGAAGAATGCAATTACTCCCTGAAAAATATCGTTGCAAGAAACTGCGCTCAGAAGCTTACGCACATGCAATCTTCTGATGGGCCAGGGGTGGCCAGTGTCTGAAGACACCACACCTACAGAGCAGACAGGCACAGAGAAAGGCAGAGCTGCGCCTCGAGGGAACTGCTGACAAGCGTAAATAAATAATAATAAATAATAATAAACTGGTTGCAAATACAGACAGCATTTAAATCACTGAGAATGAGCACTCATAATTTTCATTTTCCCCTCTCTCCCACCCACTGTTTGACAGTGGTAACCCAGAAACCCCTATAAACACATTCCCAGCATACACAGTTCTCTTCCAAATCAGAATTTATTCTAAGCACAGGACACAGCAGGTAGGTGTTGCACAATCTCAGGCAGTTAGGTCTGAGTTTAAGACCTCAGAACTCCTAGGATGACTCCTTCCTTCCAAGAGGCCTACACCTCTGTACTAGATTTCCAGCAGCTGTCTGTTAAACTCCTTGTAATTATTCACAGGATGGAATGCACAGCAATCTACTGAATTTGAAATGAAGCAGCTTTTTAAAGCAAAGATAATATCAATTTGTTAAATGGCATTATCTACAGATACCAAGCGTTTTTACACTACCCGAATATGACATAATAAATCTCCATTTCTTAGGCTATCATTTAAAATAGTAACTCCATCTCTACCGCCTTTAAATGTGGAGTTGCTCAGAGGTTGAATTATAGCTGTGTATTTGATTCTGAGTTTTGGAGCCTTTTTTTAGTACGATAAGACTGATAAGCAGGAATGCTGCACTTTGGAAGCTGTACAGTAAACAAGGGGAGAATGCTTTCAACTGTGAGTCACACTGCCCAGGAAGTACATGTATATTCATTAACGAGAACAATGCCGAACATCACACAAGAAGCACAGAGTCTTCATTCTAAATGCAATATTCTCACTCCTGTAGCTGGAAAATCAGTGCCGAGATTAAAATCAAGGCAAAATAATAATTCCCCTGAAGTGAAAATATCATTTCATTCAATATCAAGGTTCTGCAGACAAAGATCAAGTGGCCTTCCTTCTCAACAGGCCTAAATAATACATTCCTTCAAGTTACCGAGCAAGGAGTGCAAACACCAAGCAGTACCTGAGACAATACGCTAGCTCGTTTGAAGTTATGCTGCATTTTCAGCAAATTCAAAGAATGTGCACACTGTAAAAGAGGAAGGAATTCTTCATTCGGTGTTTTTCCAGGAACAACAGAAGAAGAGGACAGAAGAATTAGAAAACATGGGTAGAAGAGGAATTAAAAAACAGCCAACCAACCCAGCAGTATCAGCAGAGATTCCACAAGAGCAAAGGCATTTGTCTGTTAACTACTGAGGACACCACCAACGCAGCCGCTCAGCAATTCCCAGCACACTCTGTCCTCCCCACTTGCGCTGCACATAGCTACTTACTATGGCCTTGGATTTTTTTGTTGCTTTAGATGTAACTCTCTGTATATCTGTCTTCTGAGAGCTACCTCAGAGCAGCATAACGCAGGGCTGTTGTAAGGGGACTTTGAGAAAGATGCATAAGACCAGTCCCGGCACACCCAGTGTCCCCATGTGAACCATGCTCCTTAGGGATCTGATGGCTGCCGACTCCACAGGCTCTTTTGAGCAGATGCATTCAAAATTCCAATGCATTTTCATCACATGAAAGTTCATCAGGCCATGAACAAGCCATGGATCTGCTTTGGTGATAGTCACGTGCCCAGAATCCATAACAGGGGAAGTGAAACGGCAACTGTGAGGAAAAGAAGCCTCAGGTACCAGCTCCTATTTCTCCTCCTATCCGCTGCTCCCATCTACTCCTCAGGGAAGTGGGAGCAGGAGGGAGAGATATCCAGTAAAAAGATAAACAGGCTCCTATCAGCATAAAATGTCATTTCTGAACCAGACGAATGCAGCAATTTCCTTATGCAAACTACAATGATCTAGTCAAAGCTTTCTGATCACTTAGCTAGTAATGCAAAACTACAGCTTCTAGTATTTCAAAACAAATTGCATACACCAAGGATAACTATTCTTTCACAGTCACAACCTTGTTACACAGGTTCTTCTAAATGGATATGATTCCCCAATAGAAAATTGTTCTATAAAGTTGAAGATCAGATATCTACCAGAGCTGTATTTATAGTCATGGCTACTATCAGCTGTCCAGCTAGAGAATATTGAAGAAAAACAAGCGTTTTTAATATATTATACTTAATTTATCATCTAAGTGACATGTGTAGGATAACAATGGACTGGATACAGTAAAGTAAAATGATGCATTAGAAAAGGAAATTTTACGGTTATGTTATTGTTTCTTTTGTCTGTGTGATTTAAATGGAAGCCACGCCTATGTGCGTTGTTAAATGGCAAGAAAGTGCATAAAAACCACAAAAAATACAGGATTCTGGAGTAAAAAGGAACATTGAAATCAAGGGAGCAACAAAAACACCTATTCGCGTTACTGTGAGGCACAATATAAAACACACCGCCCAAGCAAATAAAGACTGCCCCATATATTCGGTATATCAAAGATGACTCATCTTCCTAGCACAAGACAAAGGTACCTTTTGTTCTGATAGAATTTACTCTTAGAGATATTTCCTACACTGCTAGACTGGGAGGAGAGATCCAGCCAGTAGTTACTGTGATCATATAATCCCAACCTTTTTACCAGTAATGTCAGTTACAGTCTCCAGTGTCCCATGAGGCTAAATGAGAAGTGACCCTCTGGACAGCCCTAAGAGACCCCTCGGTCTTGGCTGAGAGCAGCCAAGCCAGACCACACACCAAAGCAAGAAGCAGGGGAACAGTGCAGCTCCCTGCTACACAAAGCAGTAGCAAAGCTGCTTCAAACAGGAACCTGACAGACATCCCACTCACCACCACTTCTGACAGCCTGATCCTCTCTGCTAATGGGAACGCATCCCCTCGAGATTTGGGGTTACTGAACCTAACAGGTTAATGGAGTTTACGCAGACTTCACAGCCACAGAGGTGCTTTTAAGTCAGTTAGAGATGCAAATTTGTCAATTATATGGACTATTTCTACAAACCACATTGGATCTCTACTACATACAAACGATAGCTCTCCTCAATTTCACCAGACACACATGGAGATTTGATGCCCGCAGCACATCTGCCTGAAGCTGGGGGCAGCAGTAGCTCTGAGAACAAAATAGCAGCAAGCATCATGCAAGGGGCCACAAGGGGAACTGGCACCCCAACTGACAAGAGGGGCACCCCACAGGGTCCCAGATTAGGAAGACAAGCAGATACCATACGATACAATATAGCATAAATACAAGTACAAGCAGCATCATCTGTACAGAACGCCCAAACCCTCGTGTCCTTTCGGCTCTGGCACTTCAATGACAATGCAAAGCAAATCAGACACAGGAAATCAGTCACTGCTTATGACAGAAATAATTCTTAAATTATTCATTCGGGTAAATACAGACATTTTAGCTAGAAGAAAATCATTCAAAACCTAAAACAGAAATAACATCTTAAGTTTAGAAGAGATGACATGTTACCTGAACAGCAAGGGAAGCTGCATTATCAGAGAGCAAAATCTGGTCCTCTGTTGAAAGAAAAAAAAAGGTAAAAAAGATCACAATTACAAAAAGCAGTGTCTATTTACCTACTGACCTGCAACTGTAAGTCATTCTGAGTTGCATTTCCTACACGTAAAACAAGGAGCAAATACATAATTGTTAAGAAGCTAGACTGCTACGTAAATATTTTTTAAAAGTACCAGGAATATTTCTCCTGCAAATGCAGTTGCATTTATCATAGGCTACCAACAACGTACAATAAAAATGCTCACAATTGAAAACCAAACGCTTGAGCTTTATGCCAATTACTCTTCTTCTAATCAAAGTTAAATAAAACCGCATCTTCATAACTCCTCTGGCCAAAAAGTAAAAGCATTCAGAAAGCTATAAAAATGGCTTGCAGTTAATACTGCGCACTGTGTCTAGGTCTGTCACACAAAAGAAAGATGACAAGTTCACTGCAATAAAAATTCCATGCTTAGAAGACTAGGGCTGCTACCTATTAGTCTTCATTACTTTGCAGTCTTCTGACAACTGTAGCAGGCTGCTGAGCCCCAAATGGGGGCCATAATGTGATCTGATGATATATGAAGAGCTGCTAAAGGGAGCCTGAACCATCCTAGCCTATACATTTTAACAGTTCCTTTTTACTGAGAGCCCACTTTACCACAAGACTTCAAAAATCTGCTGCCTCAGCTATTGGTGCAGTAAATCTGCCAACTGTGCCTGCAACCACATCATTTTACACTGCCTACAGCAGCCAATATAATGAGTCAATAATAAACCAAGGACCTTATAGGCCATGAATAGCTGGTTTATATTGGCAGATGTAAGCGTAGCTCAAACCTCTGACCAGACAAACAACACAAAGGGCTCTTAACAGTTGCTGCGCTTCCTCGCAGTTAATTATCTTCGAGCACATTTAATAGGTTTTTAAAAATAGAGTAATTACTAATTGCAAAAAGCGTACCCACCCTTCAGTTGCTGATACAACGCAGCATTCTCAGGCCAAGGCTCTGCGGCTGTGGAAAGAAGAGGAATTAATTAAGCAAGCCAAACAACAACGTGCTGCAGATGCTAACAGAACACAAACGTTACCAAGAGCAGAACTCAAACTGTAAAGACGCTGATGCGAAATGTGACCTGCCCAAAGATGTCCCCCCGCCACTCTCTTCTGCTCGCAGGGGCACAACTCAGGGCAGAAAATTAAGCCTCAAAGCTAAATGTTGCAGACAAAGCTAAAACCCAAGCTACATTGCAGAATGGCTTTGCAATTATCACACAGCAAAAGCAGCTAGCTATTCTCTGCCACAAGGCATCCTCGTGCGCATTCCCATCGCAACTCTGGCCACTCGAGCAATTATTTATTAAGGTACTAAACAATGAATTCTGTAAAGAACAGAAGAAAACAAGAACCTCAAAACCAGACACGAAGAATGCTCTGGGGAAATGGAAGAGCTTTGTGCCTGACTGGCCCGACGCCGTACCCAGAGAGCTAGGTGTGCGGGCACATTACGAACCCCATGAAGACCTGGGCTGCCTTTTGCTTTAAATTATATACTGGCCAGCCCTAACGGCAATGGCAATATTCGTTAAGAAAAAAGCCTGCACCATCAGTCGCAAAGTGAAGAAACAGAAGACAATGACAGCGTCCAACTGAGAACCGCAGCAGTTCATCATATTCCATATGAATTCATGGGAAGACAAAAGTAACAAACAGTTGATCAGCAGCGATTGCATTAGCATTAGGATTACAGGTCATTGTGTTGCTTTGACTCCATTACACTGTTTGCTAAATTCACTTCAGAAATCTATTTTCAGATATCAATTCAAACTTGGATTTTATCCCAACTGGCTATATTGTATTTTAACCCCACAAAGATTTCTTTTTAAAGCGATGAAGTGTATAAATAACTAAGCGTCCTTCAGACAGAATTGTGCCACTGGCTTCAGTAGGGTCATTATTTGTACCTTGCTCCTCAAACTCCAAGAAAATACTGACGATGTGGTAACTTGCGTGGAAGTCACACAGAGCTGCAAAACTTGTAACACTCCATGCAGCTCTGCAAAGGTCACTACCTTTAACATGAAGGCACTGAGCCTACCAAAGCTACACTAGCAGGGGCACGAGAAAGCAACTAATCACCCCTACTTGTCACAAAGAGATGTTTTATGTTTTACTGTAGCAGTTATTGGTTTTACACCCCTCCATTAAAGTTTTGCCCTGGAGTAAAAATTCTTGAGGTGGAAGTACATTTACTTCTTGGAATAAAAAGAGACTAGATACCGTCTGCAGTACCGCAACCGTAAGTGTTTAAAATAATTTATCTGAAATACGTTTCTTCAGGTCCACTGAAGTCTTGCAAGAACAAATGTAATGAGGAAATTAAGAAAGCTATTGCTGTACTTCAGCAAACTTACAGTGCTGACCTCTGAGACGGAAGTAAGCCACAAGGGCACACTGCTCCTGTACACGGCAACACCCCAGCGTGCCAGCAAAGAGAGAGCATCCTTTTTCCATGCCCAAAATGGTATTGAGAACTACAAATTGCGTGCATCCATTTCTACTGATAATTTTTGCCCGACCGTTTTTAGATTGCCGTGTCAGATTTACATCCAGTTCTTGGATTCTGTCCCAAACTGGAAGAACATGCACGTGGCTGACACGCCTCAGGCCCACAAAAATTAAATGAACTTTTCATTTTCCAGCAAGAGAGCTAAGTCTGTCTCAAGAAGTTCAAACACTAATTCCAGTCTGATCTTGGCATTAAGCTACAGGCAGCCCTCGATACAAATCACAGCTTCTTGACATACACAGTCCAAGCAGACACCACCGCTAAGGCATGCTACATCTGCGTTATAAACCAAAACACAAGCAGAATGTTTCTGTAACTCGCTGCCCTTTAACTGCTTAGAATTTCCTTCCACGTTCTACTGAACAAATACAGATTTTCACAAACTGTATTTGCTGAGGATCTGACCCTAACTCAGTCACTATATGAAGCTTTTATCACCAGTCTTAGAATATACAGGAGCACACACCAAGCTAAAGGGAAGGAAAGCACACAGGCAGTTTTACACCTTTGCACCCATTCAACTGTGCGCTAAAATTTGTCTTTTGACAAGTAAATGAAACAAGAACGGTCACATAAAAATCTCAGCCTCTCTTATTAGGACATCTGAACTCCAGAATTCAGCAGTTCTATGTGAAAGCAAGAGGAGCAGCCCTGCACTCAGCATCTGCCAGTCTCCAGAGGGTGGTCACAACACCAAGCACGCGCGTGTGGACAAGGTGGACACATGTTCAGAGGCCTGGAACCAAAGCCTTCAGTTCTTCATGTCCAGGCTTGGGAGGGACAAACTAAATTCAGAGACCAGCCCTATAGCTGCCTTCAGTAAGCTGCAAGGCCGAAATCTGCAGCTCACAGAGGCTAGAACCTGCTGGGGATGGAGGCAGATATCACAGAGGGGACACCACAAGCTTCTGCACGAGGAGAAAAGGAGTAATGTGTACGGCGATGACTCCTGCTTTATGAATGTAGGTGAAGACATAATTTGTAGAATAATAGGCACTAATATTACACGCTGCTTCAGTTCTGTCATATTTCCAATCCATCAAGTTGATTAATGCTATAATAACTCCTCACAAACTTATCATTTGTGCACTAATGAAGTCAAACCCAGTTTATCCTCTGGCAACTATAATCTTCTGGTCACTAGATGTTAGTTTCCCAGCTAAGGGAAGCTTTGCAAGGCTACTGGGACAGAAGGAGAAAAAGAGAAGACAGAGAAGAGAAAGAAAATTAACAAATGCTATGTCAATTCAGTTTCAGAAGCTTCCAACACAGAACCACATTTAAGCGCTAGATCCTACGCAACACACACTTTTATCATTAACTGCTCACAGGACGAAGTAACTGCCTGGGAGTACACCTTCCAGGAATAGCTTCTCTTCGTAACTTATGAATAAGCAACCATTAGGTTCTTCCTTCTGCCTCCAGAACCAGCGGAACCACGACTGCGTGGCGCTCAATGGGTCTGCCTCTCGGGCATGCAATCTTTACTGAAGATTGCTTTCTCATCTTACTGACATTTTTCCCATGCTTAAGGAATTCAAACATTTAATCTTTCATATGGACTGTCTACTGTTTTTCAGGAGAAGTGAACCTCATATTGTTGTCTTCCCCTCTTTCCCTCCTATTGTACCACTTGTTTTTATGCCAGTTATAGGAAAATGGCATCTATGGGATCAGTTCTCCCTATTACATACATCTGAAACAAGCACCGAGTTCAAAAGTTACTGGCAAGTGAGAACTAAAAGCGTATGGACACAGAAAGCATCACCACATAAGCCCGGTTACAGGAGCTAAGAATTCAGCGCCACAGAGGAGTCAAACAGCAAGTGGACCACCTACAAAAAAATCTTCTTTGGTTTTGTAAATCACTAAAAATAGATGAAAATTTCCCTAAGCTCAATGTATTTGTTAGTCAAAGTGTTCTACTTATTAACAGTTTAGCATAGAAAATATAGAATTCAAAGTGCTAGCAGGATTCTTCGGTGTCAAATGAGACTTGGAGACTCTGAGAACTGGTGTGCTGCGTGTTCCCAGTGGAGTTGTAATTACTCAGGTTTGCAGCTATCTATTAAAAGAGATCGCTAGCCTCATCTGTCATGTAAGAGAATGAATTACTGAATGTATCATTCTGCTCAGACAAAAAGCTTCCAAGTCATAGAACAGGACATGACAGTCATCACATTTTTTGCCGCTAGAAAAGAATAGCATCAGGCGCATTTTTCAGATTTTGGAGTGAAATGTTTTACTTGAGCTACACTAAGGTCAGAGATTATATCCAATTGACATCTCTACTTCAACATTTCCAGATGTTTCAGAAACGTCATTTCAATAATAAGAGTTTATCAAACTAAGTACTTTTGGGACTGCAAAAGGGACGAATGCATTTAAGCCATGGGAAGAGATCCTTGAGAGCACAGGACTTCACTACCAGCAGAAGACGAGCAGCTCACCTGAGGCTCACACATCTCAGCTCCAGCTAATGCTCTCAGAACAGGACAGGACAGACTGTACTTCTCTGGGGTCCTTGCACACAGGTGAATTTCAAGGTCAAAGAATGAGAGGCTGCAAGAACATTCCCTCAGAGAAGTCTGCGACAAGGAAGGCATCACTTCCCAACACTCTCTGCAGCACTTCAGTCTCACCAGCTCCTTGTCCAGACTGTTCCAACATCTTATTAGAGTACCAAATTAGGCTTCAACTCCTACATTCTAATAGCTGGGAAACTTCATCCCATGTCAGTGCTGCCTGGATGGATGGGGGAGCAGCCATTTTCATCCACTTTCCCCAAGCAGCTTCACAATGATGAAAGAGTTGTAATGAAATAAATGGCTTACAATTATGCCTTTAATCCTGTTACTTAAAAAATAAGACTGACTGTGGAAATAAGAGGACATAAAACACTTTGCATGTTAAATTGTGGCATATGCTAAACACGAATCTAACAGTTTCAGAAGCCTAGCATGAATCGCCAGTTTCGACCATCACGGTACCCGACGTGGTTTGCAGTGCTAGCTCATTTAGCACATGGCCGCAAGCCACTCCTTCCTGAGCATTGGGCACAGACATGAGAAACCTCCAGATCCAGGCTTCTAAGTGCTCCCTGCTGCAAGGGAAATGAAGTTATTATCAGGTTATTCTGCAGGACAATGCTCAACTTGAAATTAAGCTGTTCCCAGCAATTAGCACTACCATAGAATTTGGGTGGAGCAGGAACGTTTTCGGAAGGCAATGCAGATGTAAGTAATTTTCAGCTATAAAGCCAAAATATGCCTCATCAGAATCAAGGCTAAGGAACTAACACCAAATGTTACTAGCCTGTAGTTTATTTGTCAAGTGCTGAAGGTACATAAAGAAAAGTAAACGAAACAATCACTGCCTCAAGTCTCCTGTAAACCAAAATCTACTGAGTTCTCAGTTTGTGAGTAATTTATCCCTCAACACCTTCTTTCTGCTTCTGTAAATCACGCACCCGACTGACCAGCACCGTCTTTCATGCAGTTCACTGAATGCTGTTACGTAAATGAAGCCGGGCCTGGGACAGAGCCATTGCCTGCAACTGTAAGCAGAAGTTTACAGACCGTGCAAAAATAAAGACAGCTTCTCCGAAGTCGCCAGATTTGCATGGATCATTTCCCTTTCTGTTATATTCTTAAGCACTTTGATATTAAACTTGCATAAAAAGGAGGGAAGCGAAAACATCTGTATTTACCAGTTTGGTTCACATAGCATTAAAGGCCTGTTAAAACAGCCAAGAGGCAAAATACTCTCTACTAAAACCTAAAAAAAGTTAGCATTAATTTGAATCGCCATATTCTAGTATTACAGCTGGAGAAATTAACTTACGCATTATTTCCACACTGTTTCCTTTAGCCTCTCCCTAGGTACAGATTTGATGAAATTATAATGAGATACCTCAAAACTGTTTTCTCACAAGAGTAAACACTACAAAGAAATCGAGTCCTGCATCTGGCAGCATCCACATCCAACAGCATTATTTACAAGTCTCCAAGCACCGTGGAGCAGACATCCTAACAACCGTTGGGTAGGCGTTCCTTGCCTGGCTGCTGCTATGGGAGCTGTGCTCAACCCAAAGGAACCACTCCGAAAGCTAACCCACAGACTCCAGAAGGAAAAAGGATTATTAATAGCCTGATGTCGAGATGCATCGAAAAGAAGGAGGCCATCACTTCCTTCCCTTTTCACAATGCAAATGGTCACGTTTGCAGGGAACAGTATATTGTTTTAAAAGAAAATGCCAGGAATTGATGCATTTCTAAATCTTGACTACAGGAATTAAGTGCAGAAACACATTTTGATTAATGCCATGGAGGCACAGCCACTTTGGAACCAAAGCGGTTAAAAATACACATCTCGTCCATTATCCGCGATCAATAATGGAAGTATGAGGAAGTTGCGGACTGGCCCCCTTGAGTCCCACCAGCCAACCCACCCACACTGAGATCAGTGCTATGTAATTGGCCTGGTCCTGCAAACTGACAAGGGCCAAGAAGAAATGAGAGCATCAACAGCTCCGTGGCACTGCCGACCGAGGACCACGAAGTGTTCCGCAGCGCCTTGCCAAATGAAAGCCCGCTTTCACACAAGTTAAACAGGACACATTAAATCATGCATCAAATAATTACATCATTTGCTTAAATCTATCCCGGGCCTCCTTCTCAGAGATATTACAGTTCAGATAAATCATGGCTACTCAGCAATTATTGATCAAGCAGACACGCCAGTGTGAAGACTCAATCTCAGCGACAATTCCCAAACTCAAGTTTCGTGTGGCAGAATGCTGAGAGGCTGAGCGTGACATGACTGCAGCAGCCATTTAAGATGAGACAATCTGCTCCTTAACCCTCCAAGAAAGCTATTAATGGCGTGGATTGAAGCATTTGTCCAACTCCATTACTTTGAGCTGAGTGCCCAGAGCACAGACACTGCGGTGTGGTCCCCGGGTACTCGGCACGCTCCCTGTGAGGAGGTGGCCTGGCAACTCCTCGCTCGCAGAGAGGACACTGAAACCCAGCGGCATCAAAATCATAAATACAAGTTGCTCCTAAATCAACTTTTGGACTCCAGAAAAGCAGAGAGTGCCAAATAATGATCTCAATAGATTTATTTCTCAAGTCTCGACAAGCTGGAGCTATTTTACTTATTTCTGATATTCAGCACAAATGCTCCATCTCAAAGAAACTCTGTAATTCTTAATTATAGCTTTTTATAGATCTCTAAATCAATCTCTTCCCTTTGCATTACTCAAGTCCTTTGCCCCTGCCTGAAGACATAAAGCTCCGTGCATAGGTGCTGCCCTGAAGAGAGGACAGATGTCTGACACTCATGAATGCCCTAAGTGCCCTACTGGACTAGAACAATTCTTAACCATGTTAACTACATTCATATACTTCAAATTAGCCCTTTGGGAAGCTATTTTAGATTGAGAGCTCCTCATTCAACCAATCCAAACTCCTCCTCTCCTAAGGATGTCTGGCAGGCAGACCGAAAGCCACTTCTGCAAAGTGCCCCTAGGAGTTCCCTGCTTCATCCCCAGTGCCTTTACTCTGACCCACACCAGGGATCCTACCCACCTGTCCTACCAGACAGGACCTCAATATCCCTGATCTGCTCCAAAAGCTTCTCCCCACGCATTCTTCCTGCTCACCTAGTCCCAGCCCTGTGGCCTTTCATTAAGGCTGTCCTCCATTCCCTCTTAAATCTCGCCCCAAGAGCCAAGGGCAGCACTACCAGGAGGCACGAGGTGATGACAGCACTGCTGAGAGCCTGGGCCTCAGGGAGGGGCAAGAAGAGCAGAGATGTGAGGCAGGAGAGCAGTATGGGGCAGCAACACAGGCAGGGCTGGCAGTGGTGTAGCCAGCCAAGCGCTGCCGCTGGTAAGGGGAAGGCACTGGCGCCTCTGCTGCTGCTGTAGGGCTCACGGTCTTCAGGTCAGCCTCCAAAAGAGACAATGATATTTGCAAAGCAAATGGGACAAAATCAAAGTAAGCGTTCCTTTTCATTTTCTAATTTTCTTGTCATACTTCTAGAGCAATCCTGTTTCCTGCCATGAGAAAAAAAAGAAGTTATTACTTAGCAGAAAACATCTAATAATAAAATCCTGATTAGAGGAAGACTGCTTTGTCTTAATGGAGCCAGAAGCAACTATAGAAGGATATTCTATTACAAACTGTAATTATATTGCTTCTTAAAAACAAGAAATAGCTAACTCAGAATGAAATACGTACAGTACTGTAATTATTACAAAATAAAGTCATTTCTCCTCTGGCCTAACAAAAGATTAGGCAGGCAAACCCTTCAAAGGACTGATTCAAATGAAGCTACAAAATGTATGTGTCTGAGCAAACTGGCAAGAGCCACCTAAGAGACTTGTTCATGGCAACTGAACAGGAGCTAAAGGGATCCTTTAAGTTGGATTACCTCCCCCTCCAAAACAAAACAAAAAAAGCCCATGTCCGTGTCCCCAGCCTGACATATACTGCAATATAAAACCAAAACAGCCTGACAAATTTAGTATTTACAAACCATTCCTCAACTACAAGCACTTCAGCAGAAGGCTTCAATAGCCTGTGCAGCAGACAGTTTCGTATTAAGCAAAAAAGGGAACTATTTTTTCACTGTACATAGGCAGGAACTGTTTGTGTTCACACACGTACATCCTAATGTACAAAATGCATAACCAGCTTAAATGTCATGCCTCTATGTGCAGGAGCAATGAAGGCGGTCAGTTTTCCCTGCATGTTTTCTCTAAGCCAAACTGCAGCTTGTCTTAATACATAAAACATGCACATAAGAGATTTACTTTTGCACTGGCATATTACACTGCAGGTAGACTCACTGAGAATGTAAAATATCTAAAGGCAGAAGGGCATCTGTTTTTCAAACTGCATTCATTTCCCTCAGCACTAAAACTGGCCTAAGACCTTTAGACATAACTCAGCTGCAATAAACAGAAGAAATTTTTCAGAGATCAAAGGACAAAAAGATATTATTTTCTCTCTTTCTGATTGCTGATCTGAAACTAATGTTGTGCAGGGGGAAAAAATGCTAAGCATATCGAGTAATTCAGTGATCAACTGAACAACATTTCAACAATCTCTTCTGGGCAATTTGAGCAGTCAGCTTCTCAAAACTACCACAGCCAGAGTTTAATATTCTGCACCACTTGAAAGCTGGCACTCTAATTCTTCTTATAGCATAAATACTCATTTCCTACCCTGTTAAAATGTGATTGATGCTAAGCAACTCTAAACAAATTCTCTACCATATATCCTATTAATATTTGCAACAGTTCAGAAATTGATTATTCAAAATGTGGCGTAACATGCTTGCAATTCACAGAGCCACGGAACTATTCATTATTCCCTGAGATACAGCATCAGTCTCTCTATATTCCTGAACAAGTGAACAGTTGAACATCACTAAACCAAGCGTCTTACTCTGTGTAAGAGATATAGTCATCAGTGTGTATTGGATCACTAAGGCATGACAGCAGCAGGTTATGCTCAGCACGTTCAGATGCATGCACGTTGCATAGAAGCTGCTGAGCTACTGCAGATGTGCAAGCAGGCTGAGCCACTGAGGAGCACAGAGCAGCTGAGCTGGAAGGCACCACAGAGGTGCTGGAGCTGGAGCAGGTCGCCCCAGGCTGTCACCAGCTGGGTTCTGAGCATCCCCAGGGATGGAGACATGGAGACTCCACAACTGCTCTGAGCAACCAGTGCCAGTGTTAAATCAGATTCACAGCTCTGTTTTTTTTTTTGTTTCTCCCCCCCCCCCACAATCATTCTTACCATTCCACTCACACAAAGCACAGTATTCACAATCACAGGTAGGAGGAGGAGAAGGCTATTAGAACAGCCATTGTTATGTATGCTTTTCCTTTCAGATACACAATTTTTCATTCTCAAAAATATTTGCGAGGCGTTTATACCTTCGCAGTACCAGAATGAACTGTTCCGTGTCTATGCAAGGTTTGAGCAAATCTACAAGTGGGGGTATTGGCCAAGATCCTGGATAACATCTAGAAAAATTTTCCACTTGGAACAAATTGAGCAATTTTGCCTTTATTTAGTTTCAGTCTTGGAGTGATACATAATACAGAAGAGCTAGAAGGCCATGACCCACTGGCAAAGGTATTTATTATTTTCAAGGCAGATAACTGCTTTTGACACTGATGTGCTTTTGGAAAGCAAAGGCAAGGTCATAATTTTGTTTCTAAAATGATTCAGTGGTGTAGCAGAAATGCTAAATCATGGCTTGAACCAGTGATTGAGCACCCAGTGGGAAGGCAGGGCCAATGCAGGGGAGCTCAGGTGCATCCAATGTCCCTGAGTGACCGGAAGGGGTGGGGCCAGGATCTACCCCCTCCCCAACCTCATTTAAAGGCTGGCAGTGGAGGCAAGGGTGTCTTGCTGGAGATCCTTATGTACCTGAGGTCTTCTGAGGGTGAGCAGTTTTTTTTCCCCTTTGTTTCTGCGTCCACAGTTGCTGCATTTGGGTTTATCCTTGCTTGCTGCAGCCTAGAACTTTGCCACCTTGTTATTATTGCTGTGGTTCCCATTGCATTATAGCATTACACTTGGTGAGCTAGCCAGATGCTTATTCAGGATGGATTATCTAAAAAAAATTGGTGCACTGGATGGTCATTGGGACCCCTAATACACTGAAAGAGGAACTCCAAGGGAAAACTCCAGATTCCAGGGTTGTCCATGGCTGAGTGCCACTCAGATTATTGAACAATGGGGACTTCTAAGGGACAATGGTCCCATTATTAAATCCCCTTCAAAACTGGCTGAATTTTTGAGTAAATTAAAACACGTTTTCGATACGTAAGGAAAGAGCAGTAGCAGCAGCACCTGCTGTAGCATGGCCCTTGCTACTAACTATTAATGTGTATCATTCCTCTGAGGAAGAATTGAAAGATGAAAATGAGCTTTTAAAAGCTCATATTAGACAACTGGAAAATAAAACTAAACCTCTGACAGGGCAAACTGCCTTACCTTCAAATGGCACTTCCCCTCTGAAATTAAGAACCATATCATTAGAGGGGAAAAAGGACTTGGATCCTGGATCCTTGGATCCTGGTTGAGTCTAAGAATAAAAAGAAAGCAAAGCAGACTGAAATCCAACTAGAGGATCTGGGAACCTCAGATCCTCTAGAAATAAGACCAGTAATAGTTCAAGGAAAAAAAGAAAGTCTAAGGTAAACCAGCAGGGTTGTCACCTGAGGAGTGGCCCCCTGCCCACGCATCACATGTAACAGGGGGCCTGTACACAGCCACCCAACTCATGGATCTGTTACAATAACTTAAGCAAAAACCACGAGAGAGTGTACCAGCCTACCTCTTGAGGTTATGAGAGGTGGGGGCCCGAAGTGTGGAAGGACCTGAATTTTCTAAACCTGCATCTATTACCTCACATCCAGCCCTCTGACTGTAAGCAATTGTGATACATAATGAGGAAAACCATTCACTAATTCAATGGATAATGGCAGCGTGTAGAATTGTCTGGCCAAACAAAGTGATGTATTGATAAATACTGATCTATCGACTTCAAGGGAAGATCTTCAAAATTATATTAGAGAATTGGGAATGAAGGAGGCAATTTATGACTATGCTTTTGAGAGTCCAGACCTGGTTAAATTTTCAGCAAGGATGAAGGACCTCATATTATGACAAGCTCCTTCCCATCAGTACGGTACACTGGTGTCTGTATTGAGCCCTTTTAGTGGCCTTGGAGGCCATTATCCAACAAGCCACTCAGTTGGTGGCTGATCTAGGGGAGACAGAGCTCCTTCAAGCCAGGCACGATATCCGGACGCTGGAAGGGGCAGAAGTTCTCTCCGTAATGAAAAACTAGGAAACCTGCCTCACAGATTTCTTTACTGGGACCAATGTTGGTATCCTGAAAACAGATGTTTAATGACTTATAACCAGGGCTGGGGTTCAATTTGCGAAAATTGATTGCCAGCCAACTCATGTCCTCCTCCAGCTATGGAGGCAGTTGGAGGAAAATCAAAAGTTTCAAAATATCCCCCAAAAAAGCAGGGTAAGAATTATTGGAAAAAGTACCAATGAAAATATGGAACCTGGAAGATTTCCTAGTTTCCAGCAAGAGGAAGAAGCCTCCTCAAGTGACCCAGGCCACTATGCCTGAGCCACCTCAGGAAAAAGAACTGGCAATTGCAGTTACTTGTGTTACCAGGGATGCCAGCCATCCCGTACCTAGGGCCCTCAGACAAGACTGGAGGCCCTATGTTGAATTTACTATTTTTTGGTCCCGAAATAAAACACAGTGGGCTATGGCTCTAGTTGACACGGGTGCAGAAACATCAGTTATTTATGGTGATCCAACCAAATTCCAGGGAGACAGAGTGATGATTGGTGGGTTTGGGGGACAGACCATCCCTGTGACCCAGACATGGCTGAAGTTGGAAGCTGGGCATCTCCCACCTTGGGAGTATAAGGTGTCTATTGCCCCAGTCCCAGAGTATATACTGGACACAGATATACTACAAGGTCTGACTCTCCAGACATCTGCAGGAGAGTTCAGACTGAGAGAGAGGTGTATTAGTATCCAGGTAATGCAGGTGATATTAAGAGGCCATGCAAAACATGAGCCTATTCGCTTGCCAAATCCGCACTGGATTACTAATACTAAACAGTATTACTCCCAATTATAGCATTACAAGTGGACAGGACTGAAGGACTGTACCTTCAGTCACGGTAAGCTGCTGCACATCCAGCAGAAGATCAATAGAATAAGCACTGAGCACTTCTCTGCAAAAATACAGGAACACTGCCAGCAATTTTGTGTTAGATACCTGCATGTTATATTACCTAAAAAAAGGAAACAAGCATTGCTTAACCTGTGACTCTCAGATAAAAGATGAGGTTCTATGCTTATTAAATTTTAGGAAGGTCCAGAAGTATATGAACCCCTCTGATGCTTTCAGAGTCCCACATTCATAGTATAATTGTCATCACGAGAGCCTGAGGCTAGTGAAAGCAATCATCCCAAAGGGGAGGCGAGAGGAAGAGCAACTCAGAAAGGAGGGAAAGGAAGGAGCCAGGCACTGCAGTATTTCTTGGTTCTAGAGTTTCAAATGAGCATTTTTCTTATGCTATACACATGCCTACATGCAGTACAGCTTTCAGTCTGTATTTGTAATTCCAGTGAGAAATAAGTATCCTTTCTAGAATATTCATAAAGGCTACAGAGTAGACAAACACAACAGAATCAACTCCTACTCACATTTGTGAATATCCTTGTGTTCCACAATGTAAGTGAATAAAAAGTCATAAGGGGATCGTGCTAGTAAATGGCATGAAGCAGTGCTGACAGAGACCATAATCCCCACATCCTGAGGAACCGGGGTTCTAGCCCTTAGAATGTAAGTGCTGCCAGAGATAACATCTATAAATCAACAAGTCCCAGCCCAACAGCCTAGCACAACTTTAAGGATGCCTGTGGGTCCCTCTCACGTACCCAAATTTGAGGTTCTCTGTGTTTCCTCTGCTGTACCAGCCACAGGCAAGCATGCTCTGAAAACCAAACCAGGACTTCTGTGTTAAGAGTCTCTACAGACCCAGCTCCTGGGACAACTGCTGACTTCTTCCCCCACAGTCTGGCAGAGATGGTAATACCATTTCCTTGCAGTATTTGCTTTTTCTGGGCTTATGTAGCAGGAAGAAATAAGAACAGAGACGAGGGAGAAACCTGACCGATGCACTGACGTTCTACGCACAATGTACTGAGTGCATTTTGAACTTCTCAGCCAGAAACTATCCGAGGTGCACATTTGCTCCTTGAGAGCACTTCTGATAAAAAGCATAACAGTTAAGCACATCACCTCTACTTATGACAAAGCTCATGTTTGGTGCACACAGCCCAGCTGTGGTGCAAATAATAATAATTTGCAATAAGAGCAAATGATGCATATTATACTTCTCAGCTTCATAACAGCAACACAAGAAACATGGCACTTGTAAAGGAAAGTGATTAGATCAAAGTGAAGGTGCCCCTTGCACAGCTGGGACCTGCAGGCTCGGTTAGTGAGCAGAGGTGGTGATGGCCGCCTGCTGCCCGCAGGTGTGCGCTCCGCCACGGCAGCGCGAACCTTGCAAGGTGCCACAGCGGCTGTCCTGCGGGACGAGCGCGCCCAGCGCACAGATCTGCACGGATCTGAGGACAGCCGGCTTGCCGGGGAGGCGGTCGGGCCTTCCCCAAGCAGTCCTCGCGGGGCAGGCAGGCCGGCTCTCCTCCCGCGCCTCGGAGAGGTCACGCAGGCTCCGGCCGCAGCAAGGGCGCTGGGCCCTCAGAGCCCAGCGGGATCCGTGCGCCCCGCCCGGGCCTGCAGCCCCGCGGCACAGGGGTCCCGCCGGCTCCGGCAGGGGACGGGGCCCGGCCTCCCGCGGCCTGCGGGCGGCCGTCCCCGGCGCCCCGCCAGGCGGGGCCGAGCGCACCCACGATCACCAGCGGCCACCCCGGGCCGGCACCCGCCCCACCGGCCGCCTGCCCCTCACCGGCCAGCTGGTTCATGAAGGCCTCCGCCACCAGCGACATGCTGCGCAGGGCGAGCCCCGCCGGGCTGAGGGCACAGGCAGGAACTGGGGCCGCGCCGCGGGGCCGACTGCATCCGGGCCCGCCCCGCCGCCCGGCCCGCCTCCCGCCTCGCACCGCCCGCTCCCCCGGCGGCCTTGCGTGGCAGCTGCTCGCCGCGCGGGCGAGGTTTGCGCCGCGGCTGCTGTGGGGGCGTGCTCGGGCAGCGGCCTGAGGAGGGAGGGTATAGCGGAGCCCTGCGCTGTGGGGGCCGGGCGGGCAGGAGCCGGTGCCTCCTAGAGGGCTCCTGCTGGGCCTGGGAGTACCTCGTCCAAAGAGCCTGTGCCGTTCTCAGCCAGCGCGGATATGCACATATCCCAAGTAAAAGCAGATATGCCAATAAAGAAATGCAGAGAGCTGATGTACAGTGTAATTCCCGCGTGGGGACCTGCTGCTGGGATGTGAGGGAGAGACTCATCTGGAAATGATATGTTGCAAAGCTGCGCGTACACTGTTAAAGCTAAATGCAAATGCAAACATTTCAAAATGTGGAAGTGTACTATGAAGCCAAACAACTTTAATTCCATCCGTTAAAATCCTGTTCTGGGGGTGGAGGGAACACAGTGCAGATCTTACTGTTCCTTAGTTCCATGCCATGAACCACAAATGACACATTCGCCATCTCCTATGAGGGTTGCTGCACAGGCTGTAGCCTCTTTGCAGCCCTGTGTCAACCACACAGAATTTCAGACTTTATAAAAAGAGAGTCACACAATGTGAAGGACATCTCTGTGTATTACAATACACCTTCTCCGTGCCAATTACGACTGCCAACAAAAGCAACTTCACTGGGCTCCATATGCAACATTTCTGCAGAACTTTTCCTTCAATAATAGGTAGAGGATAGAAATTGAGAGAATTATGAACAAACTGATATTTGGGGAATTATATCTCCTTAGTTAATCCAGTCTGAGGAAAAATCCCTTTGAATTTGTTCCCAACTGAAATGTTATCTGAGATACAACTGCATATGTAGCCATGGCATAATAATTCTCTTTGCCTGGAAATATAATCAAATGAAGATTGAAAACAAAACTACAATCTGACAAATGGTAGCAGGAAACACTGGCCAACATCATGATGGATGAGAATATTTATCATAATTCTGAGTATTGTGATGGATTCTTGGGCTGACTTAGCCACGTCTCTATCCAGTAAACAGTAGTAAAGCCTTTGCTCGGGGAGTGATGACATTTGTTATTTAACTCATGACAGATGCCAAATCCTTCAGCAGTATAAACATGGCTGACATCTGAAATACTGCAGACACTCCAGCTTCACTCAAGGAGAAAAATGAAATAAGTATACATGGAAGTATAATTGCAGATGTTTTCCAGCCTTTTCTTGGTAATATATTATGTGTACACAACTTCGACTATGGTCCTATGGAGAGGAGACATGGCAAGGGTACACTGGACCAGTAGAGCAACATCAAAGGACTTTTAAAAGTGCTCTGAATCCAACAAAGCCCCCAGTCACGGGCAATCTCTACTACTGAAGGAAAGTTGGCTTAACTAGCTTTCTCCGCATGACATGTAGAAACAGTATCTAAAGAGCTGAAAGGTGTAAGTTCAGGCTGTTTCACTTTTTTCTCTTTTTTTTTTCTTATAAAAAGATCCCCATGCTTTTTGTTTTTAAATTCAGTGTGGGTAAGAGCTATTGGGAATGCTGTAACCAGCCCTAGGATCTGCCAAGGCAACTCAATCCATCTTCTGTTCCTCTGGCACTTACAGTGTATGGAGCTTCAACACATGTGAGGACTTAATCCCAGTAGTTCTCTGAAGATAACAGAAACATCTAAATATGGTTTAGAGTCTGAAAGCAGAAAAAAAGATCAACCTCTAACTGCCTGAACTAATTGCAAATTAGAATTCTTCCCTGAAAGGAACAAGAACAAAGATATTAGATGTGGCTGTGTATCATTGGAATATGTACCAATTGGATTGTTCATTTTTTGACCTTTAGAAAAATGATCAATTAGGCAAGGTGGCACTAAATTAACTGAATTTAACAGGAGATTATTTCCAGGAATGACAGGTGCTTTTCTCATGGATCATACCAGATATATCCTTTTCAACATGTGAATGCTTTCTGAAGCGTCTTGTGGATGATAACTAAAGGGAATCAGTTAAGGTTATAGCTGCCTTTCCTTCATCACAAGTTAAGATTCCATAATACAAACTTTGTGTTTTGAAATGTACACCT
Source organism: Numida meleagris (assembly GCF_002078875.1). Classification (NCBI taxonomy): domain Eukaryota; kingdom Metazoa; phylum Chordata; class Aves; order Galliformes; family Numididae; genus Numida; species Numida meleagris. The sequence continues at coordinate 50,244,744 of NC_034413.1, forward strand.
TGGCCTTAAACCACCATTAATGTCTTACTCTTAATTCTGCAACATAAAGGCTATCTAAAGTTTAGGAAAATGCCATTAAATTACATTATGGATACAATATGTAAATTTTTGTAAATGTCCATGCCTCCAAAGTGCGCCAAGACAAAAACACTCAGGCTCCCTTCTCTGAGACTGGAGATCAGGAATCGCTCCTGCTGAGCCTGGCTTCCTTCAGGGCCATCATACAGATCATTTCTTCAGCTGGCCATGCAATTCACAAGCTTCCTTCTACAATACTTACTTCATACCATGGAAAGCTTCCCAACTTTCACAAATTTCAAAGGCATAACAGCAGATCCCAAGATGGAAGTCCCTCAGATTTCAATACTGAGAGAAGGATGCACTTTTAGATAGAATTTCAAGGGAAACCAAAAGGCAGAATTGGGGAATCTGCAGGGCTTTGTATTTCAGAAGGTCAACTGAAGTAGTGTAGCAGAAATGCCAAGTCACAGCTTGAACCAGTGATTGAGCACCTGGTGGGAAGGCAGGGCCAACGCAGGAGAGCTCAGGTGCATGCAATGCCCCTGAGTGACCAGAAGGGGTGGAGCCCAGATCCACCCCTTCCCAGACCTCATTTAAGGGTTGACAGAGAGATCTGAGGGTGTCTGCCAGTGTATTCATATTTACTTGTGGTCTTCTAAAGGTGAGCAGTTTTTTCTTTGTTTTTGTGTCTCCAGCTGCTGCGTTTGGGCTTGTTCTCATTTGCTGTGGCCTAGGGTTGTGCCACTCCACTATAATTTCTGTACTTTGCTGCACATTATAACATTACAGCATTACAAGTAGATATAGCAGAACCACTACCCATTAATAAGGGTCTCACTTTACCAAAGATTGCCCTGCTAATGAAGTACAGTTTTCAAATAGCCCACTTCTCTGTGTAGGCTGCCTTTAGTAGGTAAGCCTTTAATCACTAGGGTTGGATTTTCCACCAGGGAAACAAGACTGTCATGTATGTATATGTATGTTCCATTTAAAATCGATTAGAATTTGAAAAGGGATTAATCCATTCCTAAAAAAAAAAAAAAAAATCCCAGGACTCCTCTTATCAGTTCCCTTGATGTTATTTGGGCAATTTTTAACAGGCATATTCAATTTGTATCACTTTTCTGTTCCACTTTAATAATTAATAAAATGCTCAGCATTACTATGAGTAGCACATAACAACAGCTGCAGTATAAATCCCTTGCAGACAGCCTTGAGTTGTTAGTAATGTTTTTACAGGAGGAATTTAGAGATGACAATGAAAGACTTCTGGTCTTCTGCATTAAGCTGCTTAGTTTTTAATGCGTCCGCTGTTGCTGGCTGTGCCATGTAAAGTTTTGCTGTCAACTGTGTGATAGAATGTAAGGTTGAACAAATCCCCAGAAAGGGCAGGAATTTGAGTTTCTCTGGGCCTGAGTTCTTCTGGGTTTCATGTGCAGTTCCCAAGTTCATGGAACACATTTTAGGCAAGTCTAATCTAGGCTTTGAAGGATCTAAGGCAATCTAGGCTCTAGTTTCTCTGAAGAGAAACCCTTGCTGTTGGTGTTTGGCACACAACACAATGTTATTGTGTGCCAGACACCAACAGCAAGGGTTTCTCTTCAGAGAACTGTTGAGGTGGTAGTGCAAGCTGTTCTGTGTTGCAGCGTGACCTTTCTTCATCCCAGGATGTTTGACAGACTATTTCAGAGCACTTTCTCTGCCCAAACCACTGTGATCCATTTCCGTGGAGCAGGTTTCTAACAATTCCTGCCTTTCCAAATCACAGGAGGAGTGCTGACAGTTGTGGATTCAATTAGGAATGGTTCTTTCTGAAAGAGAATTGTGCTGGAATTTCACTGGTGAGTGAAATCTCTGAAACAGTCTGTTTGTGTGGAACAGCTGGTGCTTGAGAATAGGCCAAGTGGTAGTGAGGGATTCCTCTCATTTAGAGGCAACAAACAAACCGGCATAGGAATGCCTTCTCCTTGCCTGGCCCACTGCCAGGCTGTTCCTCTGATGTAACTTAGGGCATCCTGGGGGCTGCTCTGAATTATGCTGCCTGTCAGTGTCTTTAAAAAGCTATTATGGCTGTTGGGAATCTCTGCAATGAAGGAAGATTTGAGCATGTCCTTCCCTGCCAACACATTGAGTGCCAGGCAACAGCAGGAGGGTGTTTCTACCATGACTTCATGCCAGAGGTGATCTGTGTGCAGAGCAGCAGAAACAGATGGATCCGGATTAATGTGATCAGATAGATCTCACAGAGTATTTGGTATGTCTGTCATGCAAGTGTTTGCTTGTCAACTGTTTCGCATAATCCACTGTTTTTCCTTATGAGGAATGGTGCCAAAATCACCCAAGTATGAGCAAGTTACAAGGTTTTCAGTCCTGCAAAATCCAGTGAGCTTACTGAGATACCACTCTGTGAGGGACCAAAGTCAACACTGAGGCTTAACTTCCTCCTCCACAGCTCCTGTGCATGTCCTTGGGAAGTTGACATTCATGCCTTGTGGGAGCATCTAGCAATTAGTCAGGAATAAAGGTGTTTCTGTGAAAGTTCAGGTGTATTTTACAGTAGATATCGTGCTACAAATATTAACTGCTTGATGGTGAGAGTATTCCCTTATTTTCATTGCCGGGCAGGTAGAAATTTTGGTCTAATAGTTGTGTAAGCAGTGTAAGGCATGATTTCTAGGAATGTGCTTCTATAAAACTGAAGTAGAGTATTAACACAAACCACATTGTGCTTATGGAAGATACTGCATACTTAATTGACAAATCAGTTAATGCTGATGCATTTCCAACAGCACACATGAGGATGGAAAGAGTTTTAATAGAGTTCTAAGAGGTACAAGAATAACACTTGTGAAAGCAAATAGGGGATCTCAAACTGTGTATGAAAGCAATTTGATGAATCATTTTCTTCTTGCTTTCTCACTTACTTCCTTTCTTGCCTTCTTTTATTCAGTGGGGTCAGATTTTTCAGGGGTGCCAAGTCTCTTAGCACATCTGTCATCCTCACAGCTGCAATGAGCAAGTATCAAAGCTGCTGTGCAGAAATCCTCTCTTCACTCTTTACTCACTGGAGGTATCATCAGCCCCCAGGCTCCTGCACATTGCTGTCATTTGTGGCAGCTGCTGAGGAGATCTTCCCTGTGCTCTGAAGCAGCCCCATCTCACCTGGACTTCCCCTGGTTTCCCTGCACATGCTCTCACACAGCCACCACTGCCTTCCTCCACCTTCCCCGCTGTGCTGACCCTTTGGCTGCCTTAGGTCCAACCTGTCATAACGGTCTGCTTCCATACTTGTCCATGTTTTCTGAATCCCTAATTGATGAGACAAATATTAATTCATTTGTTTATTATTTATTTAATTCAAAGCATGGATCATGGTTGCATTGCCAAAACTGCAGGAATGTCAAAGCAGCAATCATGGCTCCAACTGGCAGTAGCAATTGCTCTAAATGTTCATCCTGATGTTTGTGTGTCTTACATGGCTGCAAAATCCTAAATTATCTTGCTAATGAAAGTCAGAATAATTGCTCACAGTTTGACTGAACACACAGGTTAGGCAAGTCTTCTCAAACTCTAGAGATGGTATCTGTAAAATTAAGGAGCTGCAACTGAGCTCAGTTTCTGGACAAGTGTGGTAAATACTGAGGGGGTTTATTAATTCATCAAAGCTCCTTATAAGATGGTCTGAATCCTCCTCTGGAGGCTAGCATAGAAAGAATTAACTTTCTTCTTCTTCCTGTAGAAGTGATCGCAACTGCCTACCCTGTATGGAGGGAAGAGGCAGCTGTAATTAATTATTTATCCATAGTGCGCTATAAGGGATGTGCTGTGATTAATTGTAGAGCTGGGCAGGAAATGGCTTCCTTGTCCCAAAAGATTTTTTTAGATTAAAAATGTGCTGCTGTTCCACACCAGGATAAAGCCAAAACCCCTTTAAAAGTTTTAGGAGTAGAAGACCAAAACAAACACAAAAATCAGTCTTATGTGTACAACTCTTGCAAAACAAAAGCCCGACAGAAATTTGTAACAGCTAAGAAGAAAGTTTGCTATGGAATTCCTGGGGATCTACCCACAGCGTAGCCTTGAGCAGCATGCAGGTGAGGAGCTTTCGTGGCTGAGAGCCCTGCGCCAACCAGCACACTGGTGTGGGGACACAGAGATCACTGATCCCATGTGTGCGCCCCAGCTGCTGAGCCAGGGCAGGACAGAGCTTGTGGCTGCTTTTGTGGAGGCACTGTGAATCCCACTGCAGCAGAAGAGCTGCGACCAGCTCTGCCCAAATGCTTGGTCCTCAGAGCAGCAATCTGTTGTTTGTATGGACCTTTCTGTTTTTACAGAAAAATGCTACGGAGCTGAGTCATCTTTTACAAACCTGTTTGCCTCCAGATGTGAAATCTCCTTTTCTGAAAAAGCTTACAGGGAAGCGAGTTTCTATTCTTCTGATTCATTCCCCCATATGCTTCATAAATAAGAGGCTTTTCTCATGATTGTTTCCAGCACTTCCAGTTTAAACATGTAGCCTGACCATACAGGAGTGCCCTGGTGTATTTCTGAGGGAGGCTGAAAACTGATTCACTAGATGTGCTGTAGCAGAAACATCATAAGTAGAATCTATGCCATTTAAATCACTGTCTTGTTCCATAAAAGGAACAAGAAAAGCTTTTCTGTATCTTCATTACAGCCGTAGAAGTTCATACTTGACATAGTTGCTCCCGGGGGTGTAACAGTGGTAAAGAAAAAAATGATGGTGACTGACATGACTTGAATCTATATACATTAAAAGCATATGGTCTTGTTAACAGTAGGTATGAGCTGGTGAGGCTGGGTACCTCCAGGGATTTGTAAGGGCATGTGGCAGAGCAGATTGATGCCTTTCCTGGCAGTAGTAGAAGGATGTGAGAAAAGCACCAGGTGTCTCCTTTGGTCTTTTTTGAGGCCAAGCAGCCAGAAATAAAAACTGCATGTTGTGTGAGGAAATACTGCTCGCTTAGTAGTGCAGTGATGATTTCAGGATATTTTACAAAGAATATGTACTTTGAAGGTTTTTGAATGCTGACGCAGAGGAGTTTTGAGGCACATGAGTCAGATTTGGTTTCTATTAACATGCAAAGAATGGAGACTTAGCTGAACTCCAGTTCAATCCAGCTAACAGCCACATGTAACATTCCCAATCCATTATCTCCTCTTAATTCCCCAAAGGCTAGCGGAAGATACAAAGCTAATATTGTTAGAATCTGAAGTCGTCTTAGTCAGTTGTTTAGAATTAAACTTATTTATTAAAATGAATACCTGGGTTTGCCAATATATCTCAGCTCTGGTAAAGGAGACTTACGCTGCTGAGTCATATGGTCAGTCAGCCTGCACTTTCAGCATAGCTGAATGTAGCCTGGAAACAGCATGAGAACTCCTGAACTCCTGAGTGGTGAGCTCTTTGCAGCATGGGATGTCAATTACAATGCTGACCATGCGATCTTCTTGTAGGAGGCCTAGCTGCAAAGTTTGCATCACTGTGATGTCATGTGGAAAGGAACAGAATGACCCTTCAGTAATTTCTTCCTTTGGCAGGGCGAGCAAGATGGACAGAGTTGGCTGTCACTGTCTCAGCCCCAAGCTTCCACTCCTGTCTCAAACTCCCTGAGCCCATCTCCAAGTGGAGCCTCATGAGCTATGTGTGGTGGAAGGTCAGGACACTTTAAAGATTTCTCCTATAAGGTGCCAGTTACTAGCATTAGGGTGGCAATATTCAGTTTGATCTTGTCCAGGCTGCAGAACAAATGTGATAGCATCAGTTTTCCCACAGTGAAATCTTACTAAATAACAAATAGGTCTTTAGAACTGGATAGTTCTGTGGGGTTCTTTTCATAACCATTATGTTTGGCTAGTTCAGTTCTAGATCCCTGTAGTCATTCTAAAGCAGAAATATGCCTTCAGAAGCAATGAAGCCCAAGTCTTCTAGAAGTGAAATCGTTGACTTGGCCATAGTGCCTCCTCCCTGAAAGACTGTACAGGCTATATGAAGGGAGGACCCCCTATTTGCAGAGCTGGTGCACAGTGTTAAAAAGCAGAGCACATTTTGGTGGCATTCTGAGTTTGCACACTTCAGCTATCATAGGTGTTGACCTAGGCCATAGCAGCCCTGGATTCATTTATGCTTTTTATGCTTCTCTCTTATCCACTTACCATACAACAGGTTTTAGGAAATGAATTGCAGACTGGTGGTGACTGCAGAGCCGCGTGTCCCAGTCTGAATGTAACTGCTGCTGACAACATCCAGATATGCCATCACTACTTTATTAAATCCAATGGGCTTTAAATTTAGGGAAAAGTTGCCAGAGAAAAAGGGCAGAGCCATGCCTTTGAAAGCATGACTGTCTTCCTCTGAGGTAGATGAGGTCACAGATGACGCAGCAGCGAAGTAGATAGCACTGACAACATGCAGACAGGATGCAGTGCATTTATTTTTATCACATTTATAATTGTCCCCAGAGTTGTGATGGCTCTTTTCTCATGTGGCTCTTGTTATAACAATTCACACTTGTGAACTCTCAAATCAGATTAGTGAATCTACTTAGTACTATTTTTGAAAAGCAACCAGAGGCACCAGGTGGTCCATTTCTTGAGTAAGACGTGACTTTGAGGGTGTTCAGCAGTCCTGTACTCCTTATTTTTTTAACTGGCTGCCTGCTCACATTAAAGTCGCAGTGCTGATTACAATTACAAAGCTCATAGTGTAGGATATTGCCATGTTGCGTGCGTGGTGTTTTGGGGCTAGTTTCTCCAGCATAAGAAAATAGGTGTGATAGCCCACTGCCATCATGTATTCACACTCATTCAGTCAAATGAATAATTAAGAGGTAGATAGGGTTTATTGACAGGCTATTAACACTACTGGATAATTGTCTTTGGATTTGATACACTAGGGTGTTGAAGGAAATGCCTCCACATATAAATGGTGTAATTTATAAATCCATAAGTGTGTGGGTTTTTTAAAAATTATTTGAATATCTATGCTTAACATATGGATATGGTACTAGCGAGTGCTGGGAATAAAGGCAGTGTCCACTATCTGAGCAGTGACTGGACAAAATCCAATCTTCAGTAGCCATTAAAAAATTTAGTGAGATTTTATCTGTTCTCAAGTACCACTCTAAACTTTATTGAGTTTAATCTAGTTTACTTGTTAAAGGAACATAAAAAGAGACATTAGGAATGCAGATTTAGTGTCGTACAACAGTCAAGATGAAGAATAATGGCTAGGAAGCCTTAGCTCTCAGGCTCTGCTTCTATACTAATGTCACAAAAATCATATTACTGGGACGCAGCTATCTTTCATAGGCTGTAAAGGCAGAATGGATGGCTCCTTTACCCCAGCAGAACTAGCTATTCTGATACAATGTGCACAGCCAGAGCAGGGTCAATTGAGCCATCACGAGGAGCTTTGCTCTCCACAGAGCTGCATGAGTGTGAGCACCTTGACAGGAATATCCACGCTTGCTGGGCGTATCCCTGTGAGGCCAGGGGCCAGACAGTTTGAGTATGGTCTGCATCATGTTTTCATAAGGCATGATATTCTACCCTGGCTAAAAGTGCCCTGGTCTCCAGAATAAACTGAAATTTCTTTTGTTTTCTTGACTTATTTGTAACATTACGGAAGGGTAGTTAAAAGATGTGTTTCCTCAGTGGTGTGAAGACTGATAGACTGATAAGAATTGTATTTGTTCATATATTTGCTTACAGTTGTTTTACAATCTGTTAATCACCAGGGAAACGAAAGCACGAGATTAAAAAAATTGTTTATGAAAAGCTCTTTTGTGAGCACATGGCCTAATTCTTTCAGCAGAGGAACAATTTGTTCTCAGGGCTGTACCTGTACCTGAGTTTTCATCACTCTATACAGGTGTCCGTGTAAGTCAAGGAAGACTCAAACGTTGCCCAGCTGAGGATTATTTTGTTCATTTGGCTGGTGCTCAAGAATAAAAAAAAACTTTTGGATAAAAATACAGTAAAGCATGTGTGGTAAGTATATTTTCCTATATATTGCCCAGAATTATTACAGGGACATGTTATAGGGAGCAGAGTTGACTAACAGGCACCATTATGATAGGGAACAAAATGATAACTGTCCTTGTTCACTTCTTTCTTTCATTGGGATTCCTTTTCCTGGCCAAAGGCTCCTCTAGCTCAGTGACGTTAGGAAAAGTAATAAGAAATAATACTTGAGCTTGAGCTGGTCATGTATACATACATGGGGGCATATTTCACTGATAGCATGAGTTTCCTGTAAACTTCAGTCACCTATTAATGCTAACCTGGTACAAATCATGTCTTACTCAGAGTTTCTCTCCACACCTCTGTCTCCCTGGCCATCAGGGATTGGCAACTGTTCTTGGGACTCACTGGAATTTAGGCTAACAGAGCAGTCCAGGACAAATCACAGGCATGACTTATTAGCTGCAAGAGACAAATGGCTGGACCTACAGGGAAGCTGTTCCATTTTGTAATTTTGCCCACAAATATTTTTCTTAAAAGAAGTAATAGCCTGGTTTACTCTGCTAATAATCTGTACTGTTTTATGTGTAAGCCATTGTTCCAGGTTTTACCAATAAATGGAGGAAATGGCACACTTTTAAAAGGAGATTAAATTGTGGTGAGTGGGCTGCATGTTTGTATTCTCTGGCTTACTGTTGTCTTTGATGCTCAAAATAAACTTTGTGCAGCTGCTGCCAGAAACCAGGGCGGTGGGCTTGACCCTTGGCAAAGCGTTCTCCATGCCATGTTTGCACATGGTCACTTGTTCACTCAGTTCTGCATTGGCAAACAGATACCGAAGCGAGCCTGGCTCCTTGCCTGAGTGCAGCTTTCAAAGAGGTGTGATCGTCTGTTATCACTTTCCTAGCCAAAGGATAGCCACTCTACGGGTTCATATACAGGAATTGTAATTTAACAGCTTTTTTCTCTCCTTGGAAGCTTTCCAAATCAATTTTTTTTGTTCCATTTCAAGCAAAATGGGAACACGTTACAAAAATTATATTGTTCCTATCCACCCTGGTAGCCTGTGGCTCTTTAAGCAATAGTCTGTAGGCAAAAGTTAATATAAGGCCGAAACAGAATGATCTCTTTGTTGTTTCTAATGTTGGAGGGAAAATAAGGCCAGGAAATAATATTTTCATGGGTTTTGATAGAGTGGGAGGTGTTTACTGAGGGAAGTCTGGAATGTTTTGTTCAGCCTCTGGTGAGAATTACAGCCCATGCTCTTAGCTCTATCTGCAGAACCTAAATCGCGTCTCCCACTGTTAGGCATCAAATAGAACGTGTGAGACGCAAATCTTGGGACATTAAAGGAGTGAATCTTAGACCTTATCTATCGTTTATCTGTCTCCTGTGTGCACCCAGGTATATCACAGGCATTTTTATTTAATTACTCGGGAACTGGCACATGACTTGCATTACCTCCTTTCTCTGGGTATCTTGCTGACATAACAGTGCGAAGGAGTAATATCTTATACAGTAAAAATTGTTTGTGAGGAAGAGAGATGCCATTAAACTGTCCCTGTTTAGTGAGCAGAAATTACACTTAATACTAAGTACCAGTTTTTAAAACAGAATGTGGTTGTGTTCAGGCCGGCAAATTGATTCAGACAGCCATAAAAGGCTTGTAAGGTTTCATCTTAATTTGCAAGTAAATCTCCATACATTCAGGCTCTGTCACTTTGATACAAAACTGTGCAGTGCTACGAGGCTGGCACATGTATTTATTTAGTCGGGAAAATATATGGCATGAAAACACTACTTTTTTTTTTATAAAGACTTTGTGTGGTCTAACAGCCTGATGCAGCACCACTGAAACCAATGAAAACCTTACTGCCCATCTTGGGAGTGCAGGAGTGTGCCACCAGCAGGGAAAACATTCCTCTGGCTGGAAGTGACCAGCACAAATGTCAAAATCATTAAGAAAATAACAGGCTGACAAACCAGCAGCCCCATGGACATGTAACATGTTTGGAGGCAACTGAAAACACAGCTGTTGTCTGAAGTTTGTGTGTGAACCAGATGCTCTTAGAAAGGTAGAGGTTATCCTGTTGCATAGATATGTATGTTTGTTGTTTTGTTGTATTTTTTAAAGGAATACTAACAGATTTGGTGTAAAACGTACCTAAAGAGGAACTGAAAAAGCTGTTTTGTGATTGACTTGCTTTTAATAATCATACGAAAATAAAAAGTAACTTCCATGAATTTTACCACATCTCACTTTATTCTAAGTAGCCTCTTCTCAAACACAACTGGCAGAAATATTATTTCCTATTTTTTAACAAATCATCAGCAAAATAAGTTTGGTGTCACTGCTTTAATAAGGAACAGCTCACCATTTATTTTGGAGGTTTGTATTTTGGTACAAATTTCATACGAGCAGCTCTGCCCTGGGAATCTATTTTTCTTTTAACCTGTGAAGTGCATCAGCTCTTTGGAAGTAAGCTGCACCACTGCACAAAACCAAAAACTCCCTGTGTGAATGCATGGCTGTGAGCCTCCGGTTGGGGCATGGTGTGTGACCAGAACACAAATCCCAGCAGCCGTTGGTGGCTGGGGCTGGCTTCCCAGTGTGGATCCATACTCCCAGGTATTGGAGACCTCTCTCCCCAGTGCTACAATTTTCTTTCACCTGAGTGAAATCCAAAGCAAAAGGAGAGTTGTCCCAAACTCTTTTGTCCCTTAAATCTAGGCACCACCCCTCTCTGTGCTGCCATTATACGTTCCTAGTCATCAGCCAGGTGCTGGAAAAGCTTCTGAATCCAGCTCCTCTGTCCCCTTCAATAGCATTATTTCATGTCTGGGGAAGATGAAATCCTGGGAAGTGTGGACCGCTGGTGAATGTTGCACTTCTGTAGAGTAACTTGGGTTGTCACCACTTTGGAACTGGTTCTCCAGGAGGGAGACCCAGGAACTCCCATGGTCTTACTGACAGAGGTCTGCAGTCAAACCCAAACATCTTTATGCTCTGTAACAGCTCTTGGCATTTGCAAACTGGTTTAAGATGGTGCTTTTCTTCAAACATTAGATACAGTAAGGCCTGGGAGAGCCCCCACTGCCATGAGAGGCTCTAAGCTGTCCTTGTCCACACGCTGGGAGCCAGCAGAGCAAGCACTGACCCTGCAGGGGGCACGGAGGGGTGCCTTTCTCCTAATTAACCATTTTTTCAAGGTTTTCTTCACAGATTTTGGACTAAATCAGCCACATAACGAAAGGGGATGGGAACTAGTGAGGGATGAGTACAAGTAAGCTCTATCTATAGCAATTTTGCAAAAGGAGGGAAGAAGACGAGGGTACTTTTCTAAAAAGGGATTTTTACTACGCTTGCTAATGGTATACATCCTCCCCTTTGCCCTCGAGGGGAGCATCGTCCTGTTCCGCTTTGCCCCGCCAGGGTTTCCGCCCCTCCTCCGCACGACCTCTGCCCGACACCCGTGCCCCGACGGCCGTGAGCGGGCTCGGTCCCCGCTGCCCCCGGACCGGCCGCGGCACCGGGCACAGCTCGGGGAGGCGGCCGGGCAAGGCTCCGGCCCCAGCCGGGGGCGAGCCCGGGCCGGGGGCCGTGGTCCCGCCCGCCCCCAGCTCCGGGTCGGCCCCGCGGCGCGGCTCTTCGAGGCTCTCTTCTGGGTCTTTGGTCCCCTCGCAAAACGGCGAAGTTGAGCGGCGGCGCTTCGGAGCGACGGCTCTCCCCGACTATCCTCATCAATAAAACCGGAGTAAAGCAGCGGCGGTACGAAGAGGAGCGCGGAGCCGCCCGCAGCATCCCCGCCGCGCGCCGTGGCGGCGGGCTCAGGCGGTGCCGCCCGGGGCTGCCCGGGGCGCTGCGGTAGGGCCGGGCAGCGCCTCCCGCTCGCGCTTCTTCTGCTTCATGCGGCGGTTCTGGAACCACACCTTCACCTGGGCGTCGCGGAGGCGCAGCGAGCGGGCCACCTCGAGGCGCCGGGCCCGCGACAGGTAGCGGCTGAAGTGAAACTCTTTCTCCAGCTCCGTTAGCTGCCGGGTGCTGAAGCTGGTGCGCAGGGAGTAGGCGGGGGGCGCCGCGCCGCCTGCAACGCCGAAAAACACCGAGAAACAGCGCGCTTCGGCGGGGGCACGGAGGGTCGGGGCGGGGGTCTGGGCAGGGGGAGCAGGGATGAGAGCGGCCCCCGCCCGCGCCCCGCCGCCCCACTCACTTCTACCGGGCGTGCTCCGCTTCATCCGCATCCACTCGAAGGCGCGGGGCTCCGCCGGGGCCGCCTCTGGTACCGGACAGCAGGAGCAGGGCCGCTCGGGCTCCGGCGACGTCGGACGGCCCCTCCCGGGGCAGAGGGACGCGGCGGGACGCGGTGGAGCCTCTCCCTGACACGTGGGCGCGCGGGGCTGCTCGCAATCGGGGGCCGGGCCGGCCGCGTACCCCGCCGCCCCCAGGCAAGCAGCCGACGGAGGATGTGCGTAGCCGGCCGCGGGGCTCAGCGCTGGGAAGGCGTCGAGCCCCCGCCGAGGGTAGGAGGACGGCGGAGTCCCGTGGCACAGCCCGGGCGGGAGGACGATGGGAAGAAAGCCCAGGTCCATGCCTGCACGGGCAGCGCCACACCCACCCCCCCGACGGGGCAATATTGCCCTGATATAGGGCCGGAGCGGAGGCACGTCCCGCCCCGCGGCCAATGGGAGCCCGGCGGGGGCAGCCCGAACCGGGTGTCCTGGGCGCTGCCGGTGCACTGCCCGCTCCCTGCTGCCCGCGGTCGATGCGAGGGCAGCGTACCCCGAGCACCCAGGCGTCACCCTACGACGGCCTGGCCCTGGGACAGAGGGGACAGCTCCGGGAGTGGCCGTTCTCTTCTCAGCCCTTCCGGCACCACTTGGGATCCCCCACTCGCCGGAGCCGCCGCTGCCTTCGGAGCCGCTCCCCGGGAGTTTGGAGGGGAACCCGCGCCTTCACGCCGTCGGGGTTCGTGTCCTTGTCCCGGGGCGCGTCTGTCCCCTCCCGGCCTGGGGGAGCACCCGCGTCTGTCCGCACCCGGGAGGGAATGCTGCACCTCCCAGCGCTTAATGGCCTCTCTCCATCAGATAAGTGCTCTGAGGGCTCTCCAAAGTGAATCCCCGGTCTCTCCGTGCTAATGGGCTTTCACTCTTCCCTTGGCAATTCGGCATTGCTTACTGAGCGTTCACAGCTGGCACGGAAAGTACAGGGAGCAGCAGCACGGGAGTGCGGCCAGTTGTGCCGCCTAGGTAAACCTCCGGCTCATCCTCCCGCTCTTCTCCCTGAATGGCAGGGAAACGGGGCTGTGAGCCCTGGGTTCCAACAGTGATCACCTTTCCCTGACTTGCTACGAGGGAGGCTGGACCCTCTGTCTGAGCTATCTAAATCTATGCTTGGATGCTGTTGGGTTTCATCCAGCTCCTAAAACTGAAAGTCGTGTCAATGCGGTTCAGAAAGACAGAAGGCAGAGCACATGTGGGCTTAACTGACCTGAGATCGGACAGACGAGGAACACGAGGAAGGGCTGCATTATGCAGTTTTGACTTAAGCTTTGACTTAGTTTAGCTTTCTCGGTTTTAAGAGGTGGCTGTGGACAACTGGAAAATGCAGGAGTTGCACCTTGCCACAAAAATATTTTGTTCCTTAAGAAAGGCATGAAATTAAAACCCCTTCACCCATCATCCAGTGCCTTCTACTCAGCATCCCAACAGCTGGCTGGTGGCAGCGAAGGGACAGCATGCAGAGATGTGATCAGAGCATTTCACTGGCAGCCTCAGCTCCTGCCCATGGGGCTTTGACTCTGCTCAGCCCCGGCTGCCCCACCATCGTGCCCCCCTGGTGGCACTGCTTCAGAGCCAGCACGCTTTGTGTCCCTCCAGGGGGAGAGACGCATCCCTGGGGCTGGTGGACACAAGATGGCAAGGGCACGGGGGCACTTCCCTGCACATGGGCTCTGAACAGCAGTGGGGCTTTCTAACAGCCCCGCTTTCTCCCCAGTGCATCCAGCCCATCTGCTGTGAGAGCAAAGGCTGGCACGTTACTGCTTTAACTTACTCGGGACTCAGTGTCTTCAAACAGAGTCCTCACTGTAAGCTCAGAGCCCTGTAGCTACAGGCATGGCTACGGGCCATGCTGCCCTGATGCACTAACAACATGTTATCACTTACACCGCCATGCTCAGAGGACACAGGTATCAGTTAAAACTGTTTAAATAAAATATACCTGCTTAGGAAACCTAAATGTTGAGGGAGGGATTAAATTCTGGGTGAAGCTTGCTCAGCACATCCATGGCAATCAGAGAGGTTTGGAAAATGTCATTTTCTGACCAAGCAGAGGTCTGGAAACACCATGCTTCCTCTTTAGCAAAGAAAGCTGTCCAGTAGGAAAGTATCTGCTCCCCCCCCCTCTCACTGCAGAAGCTCCCACTGCGGCAAGCAGGCAGCGCTTGCTTCAGGGGAGGGCTTCTGTTTGCAGAACACAACTGCTCTGATTTCACCTAAAGCTGTGTTCTAAATGCTAAAGCAAGAGCTGACCATGTTAATGCTAACATATGATCTTCCCATTCACCCATCTGGATCCTCTTACTGAGTTTCTCATTCGTTACCTGTTTGTTTTTGCACAGCTGCTCAGGGATAAGGAAAGCAGAAGCCACTGCTGAACACAGGCACAGTGTCTCCTGTTGCCATTGACTTTTTGAGGAGTGAACTGCAGTTCTCTAAGGTCCCAGATTTCACAGCACTCAGAGCTAAAGTCCTGGTGATGCGAAGTTGAGTGACTGCAGATGTTTTTTTTGCAAGAAGTCTGCAGGATAAGAGCCTCTGCGAGTCCAAGGAGAAGGAAGAAAAAGAGTTAGAAAGAAGCATGGGAAGAATATGAGGGCTGCCAAAGGGAACACATGGCTGCCCAGGAGCTCAGCAGTGCAGTAACAGTGCAAGCCAGGGGAGCTGCTGGGACACAAACCTCTGCAGGAGCAATGGGACCAGCCAGCCCTGTGCCACCGCACGTGCTGGAGGTGGTGGCAGCGCCATGCCTGCTGCACTCCTCCAAGGCTGGGTCCTGGAGCCACTTGGAGCAAGCATCCATACAGAAAAACACACATCCCTGGGAAGAACTTGAGGTATGTGGGGATGTGCATCCATCCCTGCACCTGGAATACATACAGTGGCCAGCCATCAAAGGGCCTGAAGAGGAAGGCTGCTGCAGAAGGAGAATCTCTGGGAAGTTTATTTTATAGAGTGTGGCTAAAAATGGGGATGTACAGAGGCCCTAGGGCAAAGAAGGGAAACGGTGCTGCCTCAGCAGGCAAGCAGGTTTGGTTCCATCGTACACACAGGCGGGCAGAGCACTGCTTCCTGAGGAAGGTGTGCCTTCCTCTTCCATCAACATCTGCGTGCCATGGGCCCCCCATTCCCGGCTGACCTCAGGCAGTGCAGCAAGGCTGGAGGAGGGAGCTGTGCTCTCCCAGTGCGTGTGATTCACTACCAGGATCCTCTGCGTGAGCACCAAGAGGAAATGCTCTCCTCCTGCTAAGGCTCCCCTAGCAGAGGGATGTCCCCACGGGCCCTGTGCCATATCATTCCCCATTTCCTATCCTATGGCCATGAATTTAGGAAGTAGAAGTTACAGGTATGGATCATTCAGAGGCACTGCCCATCAGCAAATAAAGAAAAAGCAAATGGAGGCCCCAGGGGCTCAGTCACATCCTGTCAGCTGGAAGCTGTTACTGGGGGCTCTCCAGCCCCAGCCCAGGCACTGCCAAACGGGTTTTGCTTGAGCCCCGCTGAGCTGATGCAGGAGGAAGGGCTGTGGTGTGAGACCTGTGCGGGCTGTGATTGATGAACGTTCGGATCCAGCCTCCTCCTTCCCGCCAGCCCCGCTCCCCGAGAGGACCGCAGCACACCCAGTGCCCAGCCCCACTGGGTGCTCAGTCCCCAGAAATGACTGCTTGAACTCCATTCTGGAAACAGAGGTAGCCCTTCATAATCCACAGCATCACACGGTGCCCCACCAGCCACGTGGCTGCCGGCTGTCCCAGCGGCGCTGGCCCTTTGTGCTGCCCGTCTGCTTGCTGCCTTTGTTCCTCTGGGGCTGTGGCAGCATGCAGCTCAAGCGGGTCTGTGGGCATTTGTCCCATTGGGCACACCACATGGCACGTGGCAGGACAGAATAGCAGCCTGGGCTCCTTCCAGCTGCCACCAGCCACCTCCCAGCAGCAGCCCAGCAGCTTCCATCCCCCTTCCCTTTCCCTGTCTTTTTCCTGAGCAGAGTCCCTTCTGTGCCCAGATCTCCCTGCAGGCAGCTTCATAGGGCTGGCACGATGCTGGCATTGTGCAGGGACCCCAGAGCTGAGTCCTGCCGGGGGCAGTGGAGCTCCAGTTGCCCTGCTGGTCCCCAGCAAGCCAGGGTTCTCCAGTCAGTGCTGATGAGCTCCCCAGTTCAGGCACGGTCCCATGCTGCAGCCACTTGTTGGGGACTGGCTTGCAGTGCTCTTGCCAGTGATGCAGAGGATGCCCTCTTGGCTTTGTTAGCCCAGCCCCACACACATGGCATTTCCCCATTCAGGAGTGGGTCAGTGAAAGGACACAACCGACAAGCAGAGATGCAAAGCCCATGAATGCAATCAGGAGCACAGCCTCGCTGAAGCCTGGCACACCCAGTGCCCCCCTAGTTGGAGCTGTCACAGCTCCCAGCTCCAGCTCAGTGCTGTGGGCTCTGCAGCAGAGTGCTTGGGCTCTACCTAAAGAGAAAGGCAAGGCGGGATGAGCCCCAGGGCTGGCCTCAGCCACCAAGTTGTGAGTTAAGGGGTAACCGGAGCACTATGCATCAGATGCTGCTGCAAAGGAGCTGAGTTCCCCCTGAGCATGAAAGGAGCTCGTTTGTAATTTATGAGTTTTAAACGATGGGCCAAGAATAAGTGTGGCCTGTGCCAAAGTGTCTTTCTCCTCTAGATTGCTGATGCTTGTACAAACATTGTAAAAGTGCCAGCGGTCTCACTAAAGTAGCATTACTTCTAATAATTAGGTTATCATCGTGGGCTTCTGCTGTGTTACAAACAAGATGCCTTTGCCAGAGCCACGGAGAAGAAAGTGAATTTATTCACAGCAAACCCCCTCACACACGCTCCTCCTCCTCCCCGCTGGAGACCCAGTGTGCAAAGCCTGGCTCAATGTGAGCAGGGACACAGCTAGCGGGATGGCACTGCGTGAGTCAGCCCTTCTTCCCCCGGGCAGGGAACAGCTTTGTGAGGGACTGATGGTGTAAGGCAAAGCGGACGCTGCTCGGCAAACAGCCCCGAGCAGGAAGATGAGAAGCACCTGGGAGCAGTGTGTTGGGCTGCACCGGGCTGTCCCCCCAAGGAAGGGAGCTGCCCAGGCCTTGTGCAGCATGTGAGACACATCATGGGTGGAGAGCACTCAAAGGGATCTGCATGGACTTCTCCAGTCGTGGTGCATCGATTACAGAGGGGTTTGGAGATACAAACGTTTCTATATATATGGGACATTACAGAAGTGTAACTCATGAGTAGCGTCCAGCCTTACTTCCCACGCTGTTGTATGTTTCAGTCACTCCTGGATGGACCTTCCAGAAGAGTTTGTGTGAGGACTTCCATAGAACACAACGTTAGGGCTCAGAATGGTTAAAATATGTCTCCAATCAAAGTAGTTTATTCTGTTCCGGTTTGTTTACAGATCTACAACACATATATCCAAATCCGCTTGGGTCAAAGTGAAATTTAACAAAAGATACACTTCTCAACGCGGCACAACATCGCTCAAATCGCACAGAGGGCAAAATAAAACCCCAAGTAACATTTTGTACCGTTGCTGTCTGGCCAAACACCAACACCAAAAGGTGGGGAGGAGAGTGGGGAGGGGAAATAAGGGAGGAAGAGAAGAAAGAAAGGAAAATGTGGCTGTGTTGGCCAGAATTGGAGGAGTTAATGCGTTTCTCACAATGGGAATTCCAGGTCCTGTCTTAGAGGATGCAGAGGGAGCTGCAGTGTTTGCAAACTGCAAAGTGAGCATCTGAGAGCTTTGAGGGGAATGCAAAGATTTGGTTAATCTTTAACTCGATGCTTCTAGCGGCAGATATGGCAGTCTTCTCGGGGTGATGTGTGCCATCGGGAGGAGACCTCAGTGCCTTAAACAGGAGTATCTCTGTGAGCCCAGTGAGAGGTTCAGCACAGCCATGTAACTAGAGAGAAGGAAACTCGAGGTTTCAGAGCATCTTTCCCTTTTCTCCTTTATTTTCCCTCCTTTCTTATATTTTTCCCATTCTCCCATGCATTCACTGTCCCACTCGTGGCAGAGGCGGCTGGGACCGTTCTGGCCAGGAGCCCCAGACCTGGCTGCACGTTTCTGATTGTCAATTTTCTTTCAATTTTTTTTTTTTTTTTAATGATAAAAACAAGAGGAAAAGCTCGGGCTTCCAAAGATGTCTACAAAATTGATTTATGGTTAGTATAAAGACAACAGTATAAATAACAAAGGAGGCGGCAGCTGCTGCACGGATTGCTATGGAGACCCTAATGAAATTAGCGCTATCAGAGAGTGTGGTTTTTTCTTTTTATTTTTTTCTTTTTTTTTTTCCGCTAAGCTTCTAATTTCTTTCCTATTTCAGATAGCCAGAATGCAATTAAAAAAAAAAAATAGAAAAAGTAAATAGCCCACCGAAAGAACGTGTGCGCTAGTACCCGGTCAATAAATAGGCGAGAGGCTCCGCGGGCAGGGCCGGCTCTGCACCCACCGCGGGGCCGGCCCGGCGAAATAAATACCCGAGAAATAATTCCCTTTTCTTCTTTCTTCGTGAAGTGTAACGGCTCCTTGCGTGACGCCGCGGTTTGTTTCACCCTATTAATGACTTACGACTCGCTGTCTTAATTAATCCTTACACAAACTACGAACACCAGCCACGGTTACGACTGCTCACCACTACGCTCCCAACGGCTCAGGCCGGGTGTGCTGACGGGCGGGGCGGCCCTGCGTCGGGCTCCCGAGTGTCGGCGAAGAAACTCTACCAATAGCCACATAAATACATTAAGACGAGGATAAATAATCAGTGATACAAAAATGTCTCGCTCTCAAGTAATAAATAGGTATCGTTTAGTCCGATGCGATCCTTACGTTACAGAGGAATTCATAAATTAACTTCTCGGAAATAAGCTGGGCGCTCACAGCTGCTCTAACACACCTCAGCGCGACGCGCTGCTACCTCTACGTGATCTCTACGACTTACCTCGGGCACGCCGCTACCAGCTACCAGTCCCCGGGTCGCGGCGTATTGCACTGCCGTGCTCCGAGCAGCTCGGAGCAGCAAAGGGGCGGCCCCGGGGGGCACGCACCCGCCCCGTCGGCCCCGTCCCGTCGGAGGAGTGAGGTAATAGAGGCGAGCCCGCTCCGCTCGCCGCCGCTGGCCCGGCCGCTACAGGTGCGTGAGCTTGGGGGCCTCCTGCAGCCGTCCCTGAGACGCGTGGTGAGAAGAGAGGTCCGTGTAGGTGGGGTGGGGGTCGCAAGGTCCGTGGTGGTGGCCGCCGGGGATCTGCGCGGCGCAGCTGTAGTCCACGCTGGCGGAGGAGGGGTGCTGCAGGTGGCCCAGGTTGAAGACGGGCCCCGAGGCCGGCATCGAGTCCACGAAGTTGCCCCCGACGTAGACGGGGCTGCCCTGCAGGCCGGGGTTGCCGAAGCCGCCGCCGCTCTGCAGGGGGTGCGGCTCGTACTCCGCGCCCGCGTAGCGCTTCTGCTGCGGCAGGCAGCCGCCCAGCGGCGCCGTGTAGGCGGCCAGCCCGTACATGCTCTGCTGCGCCTTGGCGAACGGCGTGGGCGACGGCGCGTCGTAGCCCAGGCCGCCGACGGCGGGCAGCTGCCCCGAGTAGCCGGCGTGGGCCGCGCCGCTCAGCGGGGGGCTGCGCTCCGGGGACTGGCCCGCGGGGGAGTGCATGATGCCTTTGGCTTTCTGGTCCTTTTTGTACTTCATGCGGCGGTTCTGGAACCAGATCTTGATCTGCCGCTCGGTCAGGTTCAGCAGATTGGCCATCTCCACGCGGCGCGGCCGGCACAGGTAGCGGTTGAAGTGGAACTCCTTCTCCAGCTCCACCAGCTGCGCGCTGGTGTAGGCGGTGCGCACCCGCTTGGAGGCCGGCCCGGGGGGGCTCTTGTCCTCGCAGCTCTCTCCTGCGGGAAGAAGCACGGAGAGCCGTTGGTCCCCCCACGAAAGCCCCCGGGGTCCCCCGGAGCCCTCCGCCCCTCCCGCTCCGCGTGGGACCGGGGACGCCCCCCCGCACGCTTCCCCTCCGCTGCCTCCCTCGGGGCCCTCGGCCCGTGAAGGCTCCGTCGGGGCCGTGCCCGTCGAGGAGACGGGAAGGGAGGCCCCCGGGCTGCCCCTGCAGCCGGGCTGGGGGCGCTGGGAGCCGAGGGAAGGCCGCGGAAAGGACGTCGGGCCACGGGGCGAGGGCTACCTGAGGGGGGGCAGGTGCTTTTCTGCTTGGAGTTCTGCCGGGACTCCTTCATCCAGGGGAATATCTGCTTGCTGAGGGTGGCGGAGGCCGAGCCCGAGGCGTTGGGCCCCCCCTTGGCTTTTTTCGGGGGGGGCGCGCTGGAGGGGTTGGGCGGGGAGGACGGCGGCAGCGCCGGGGGCTGCTGCTCGCCGATGCCGGGGGGCTGGCTGCCCCCGGGGCCGCCCCCGGCCGTCCGCATGCAGCTGCCGCCCAACTCGGGGCCCTTGGGAGCCGGGCCGCGGCCGGGCGCGGAGCCTTGCACGGAGCAGGCGGAGCCGGGGTACTCGCCGTCCAGGCCGGCCGCACCGTAGGGCTGCTGGGCCGCGCCGTAGGGGTAGGCGTCGGCTTTGCTGTACGTGTAGCCCCCGAAGAGCCCCGCGTTGTCGTAGTAGGCGGTTTTCTGCATCTTGGTGTCTGCGATCGCCAAGGCCCGCGGCCCCTGCTCAAAGATCATTGACCGCCGCCCCGCGCCTCACGTCGTCGGCCCGGGCCACTCGCCGCCGCGGGAGCCACCTGGGGAGGGGGACAGCGGGGACACAAGAGACAGCTTCAGTGCGGGGCAGCGAGGGGCGGTGAGGGACACCGGGAGAGAGAGAAGGGGCACTGGGGATGGAGTAGGGAGCATCAGGGAAGGAACAGGGGACAGCAGGGAAGGAGAAAGGGACAGCAGGGAAGGAGCCACCCGAGAACGATGGCGCTGGGGAGGAGCAGGCACGCATGATGGGGTTTAGATGCCGCTTTCTCGAAACCTCTGGGGACAGACCACGCTCGGGGACCGGCCGCGGGTGGGTGCTGTCCCCAGAGACCCCCGGGCCCGCACCGGCAGGAACCCCACGGCCGCCTGGCGCCACGCGTGCGCACGGCCGCGCGGGGCTGACATGATGGATGGAGCCGCGCTGCAGCCGGGCGAAGGCAGACAAACCCCGTCCCCTTTGTACACCCGGCCTCCTTCTTCCCCGGATTCCTCCGGAGTTAAAGGATAACCGACGCCATTCACTAACTTCACTTTGCACCATAAAGGATGTCGCAGGTCAGCTCCCCTATTTTAATTCCGTGATGAATTAAAATCCTTCACCCGACGTTTCTCGTGCCTTTCATTCGTCCTCAGCAGAAAGAACCTGAGACGCTGAGGATTATTTTTAGGGGATGGTTTTCACTATAGACGTTGGGGACCTCTTTTAGCAGCCTGCGAACTCGCCCCGCTCCGCTCCCCGCCCCCCGCCCCCCGATCGGGCTGTTCAGGCTGAAAATGGACGGAGCGAACCCCCCCGGCTCGGGCTGTTGTGGCATTTGGGGCAGGATGATGCCTTTCCCCTGGCTGCAACGCGGGACTTCTGCTCTCTTACTGCAAGACAGAAACTCGCCCGCAGTTTTGTTATGGCAGAATTCCCCGTTCTTAATTTTTCGCTGTATTTTTCTCGTTGGGTTGGGTTCTTCTCTGACATTTTCAGTGATTTTAAGGATTAACACCTACTTCGGCTGACTGTATAAGTCCATAACTCCGTGTATCTTAGGAGTTTGTTGTATTTCTACAGGGTTTGAGCCTATTAACGTGCCAGAGAAAAATGGCTGGAACAATTAGTGCAGTGTCTGATAATTATCATTTCTCCTACCCATACTTATACACCACCGCAACAGTACCGCTCTTTCCCCCGCAGCAATTGGTAACGCCGATGTATTTCCTAAAATTCCCCGCGAGCCACGGCCGTACGGGGAGACCGCAGCCGCTGGGACAGCTGGGCCCGCCGCCGCCCCGTTCTTCCCGAACAAAGCCTGGGATTGTCGGGGGGCCGGAAGGGATGGGGAAAGAGCCCGTTTTCTTCTCCTGGAAAATGTTGGTGAAAGGATGCCTAAGGAAACGAGGGGTGGTGATTCAGATGACTTCTAATAAACCGTGATGATCTTGACGCGTCTTGGAAGTATTTTTGTGCAAAATAATTCCGTCGCCTGTTTCTCCCTTCCAGCGTCTGCATTTTCGGGAGCTGAGGACTGAGGACTCCCAGTAGCGCAGCGCTGCCTGAAGTGTATGCTTTTATGTGCCTCGGAAAATAGAGCTCCCAAAAGGATAGGCAGAATCTTAAGAAAGAATATTGCTGTTAAGCTGTTAAAAGCCTTATTTCTTTTCTGAAATACCAACTGCTTGTGAACTCTGCTTGAACCTACAAAGGAGGCTGTGGGCCATAAATCACATGGACAATGCTCAACTGTTCGGTGGCTCATCTTTAGATCTTAAAAAGAGAGAGAGGGAGAGAAGGAGGAAGAGGGAGACCTTCCAGGTTTTGATTTTCCACGAGTGCAGAGCCCAGGGTGATGTTTTTGTAGCCAACACCAAAGCGAGGGCCCGACACTTGGTTCGGCCAGAAACAGCCTCCAGGAAAAAAAGTGACATCCAAATGGCGAGGCCGAGCCGTGGGAGGTGGGCTCGGAGGGTGGGGAGCCGCGGAGTATCCACGGCTGTGCCTCACATCTCCCTTCCTCCTCCCCACAGAGGTTAACCTCAGCCCAACCGCCGGACGCCGCGCACCATAATGGGGCTCTTTGTCCCAGCGCCTGTTCCAGCGTCTTCGGGGCTGCCGGACCCCCGCTGCGCGCCCGCGGAGCCCCGCGAAAGGACGCGCGCCCACCCCACGCGTGTGCGCGGCCGGAGCCGTGGTGCCGGCGCTCCCATATTAAGCAGTTCTCTACTAAAACTTCCCCTGCACTTAATTCCGCTTACGATCAATATCTCATATGATACGGAATAAATAAAAGGCGGTGAGAGCGGCCAGCGGAGCGGTTATTAAAGCAGCCGGAGCTCTCAGGGTGCATATCAATGCACCTGTCATTGTGGTTTGTAGCAAAATTTATGACCGCGAGTGCTGTGGCAGTAAACGCTCCGGCCAGGAATGAAAAGGAAAACACTTCCCAAGCCCCAACACTTTCAGAAGTGCAAAGCAGCCTGCGCGTAGGAGGGAGCCCGGCAAAAGAATTCCCCACTCGGCACATTTCCCGGCCGCCGGCCCGGAGGAAGCCCCGTATATAAGGGACGCGCCTGAGCCGGCAGCGGCCCGGCCCGCGGGCAGGAGCCGGGCGGCCCCGGGGGTGGCTGCGGGACGGACAGGACAGGACAGGACGGGACGGGACGGGACGAGGTGCGGGGCCGGAGCTCCCCGGCCAGCGTGGGGCTGTCCGGATAGAGCCGGGGCCGTGCTGAGCGGGGCCGGGGCACCTGCTGCTGGGACTGCGGGCAGGGCGCTGCGCTGTGGCCTCCGAGAGCGGGAGCCCCCCGCTTCTTTGGCCGGGCTCGGCTCGCCCTCCCAGCCCGCTGCTTGCGGTGGGGCCTGCCCAACGCTGCCATGGCGTTGGTCTGCAGAGCGGCAGCTGCGGCACGGGCCGCCCGTTCCCCGCAGCCCCGCTCCTACCGAGGGGCTGCCGCGGTGGGGGAGTGGGAGACCGATGGAAAAGGAAATTTAGAGAACTCACCACACTTTTGTTTTTTCTTGAATTTTGACTTTAACTGTGTGTGTAGGATCTTCAGGTTCCTTTGGATAATCCTTGGGAGCGGACCTGCAACAGAAGTGAGAACTCTCAGCGGAAGCTGTTTTGTTTTGGACTTTCTTCCTTAGGACTTTGTTAATAAACGCACGTCTCATCCGCAGCCCCTCACCGTGTCTCTAAGTCCACGTCAGATCTTTTACCAGACAAAGGGCAGACGCTTCTCTTCATTTATTAATAACGCTTTGAGAGAGGCGGGGAGCAAAAAAAAAAAAAAAGAGCGAAATACCCCCGGACTGCCACCGCCTCCGCCGCGGCGAGAAAGTAGGGAGCCGAGGAGCTCGGCCCGAAGCAGGGGACAGCCCGGAGCGGGCAGCGCGGGGATGGGACCGGGACCGGGCGGGGACAGGGACGGGGACGGGATGAGAGAGGCCCCGAGCCGAGGTCCCCACCGCTCCCAGAGGCGCCCGCCCGCTCAGGGGGGCTCCGCAGGAGCGGAACTACTGCGGGTCCTTCCCTCTGCTCCTCGCTCCCCATCCACCGGCCGAGATAGAGAGAGAAAAGCGGAGAAACCCCAGCGCTGAAAACAGGATGCAAACGTTTGTGGCTTGAAAGGCACATTTTGCGTCTGGTTGTGTAAGGTGTCGAGTCGGGACTTTAAGAACTTAAGAGTGCCAGAAATCCCCCACAAAGAAGCCCGGGTCATTATAAAGACGGTATCTCGCAGCCATAAGCCTTTGAAATGACCTTTGGCTCGGATAGCAATAACTCACCCCTTAATGAACAACCAACGGAAGCGACTCCAATAGCTCACAACACAACAGACCCTACAACTTTCCTCCGCGTCTCCCCTCTCCCAGCCCAAACCCGGTAGGATGCGGCATTACCCCTTCAAATCACCTTAATTTATGCTGGAAAACCGGAGTTGGGGAAGTGGAGCTTCTCGATTGCACAAGGTGTTCGCACAGGTTCTTGGCCCGGGCCTGTCCCGGGAACGTCTTATATAATATATGCACGTGGGCGTACGTCAACTTTAAGTGCTTTATTTTTTTAAGCAGAGTTCATTAGAAATAGCACTTCGCGGCCTGCGCGAGGAGAGCGTAAGTGGGGCTGCGCAGAGAGCACACAGCGAGCCCGCTGGTGATGAACACGGTAAGTTTTCATTTTGTGCCTAATTAATTATCGACTTCTCTTCCTTTTCCGAAGCAGCCTCAGAAGCCGCGCCGGACACGCGTTCCTCGGCCAGAGGCCGTCAACCCCGCAGAGCCCCGACTTTCTGCAGCACAAAGGGAACCGGGCGCTGCGCTCCCACAGCCGCGGCAGAGTTACCGGAGCTCCACCGGGGAAATCTTTACGATTATTCAGGCGTGGGCCCAATATCGGTATTATTGAAATTTTAGGTGAAGTTGTAAGTGAGTGCTTCCATCGAGCCAAATGAAATGCTGCTCGCAGTAATTGGATTCAGCTGACTAACTTGGCAGGCCAGCAGCTCGGAGGCATACAGCTAAGAAAAATGTTCGCTGCCTTTAACTTCTCATCGAGCAGAGCAACGCGCAGCAGAAAGACGCGCGCGCACACACACGCGCGCGCACACACACGCACAAAAGGCAGCAAAAAAACCCAACTTCTTTCTACCCTTCCCTCTCCTCACTGTCCGGCCGCGGCCCTACCCCAGCACGACACGGGGCTCCGCGCGGGGTTCCCCGCAAACACAGCCTGGGAGCTCCGCGCAGGCCGCAGGGGAAACCGGCCCTTTAGGGGGAGGGCAGCCGGGCTGTGGGGAGCTGCGGCAGCTCCCAGCGCTTCTGAACGACCGCAGCCCCCGGGCGCTCCCAGGCAAGTGCTTTCCTGCTGCTCCTACCGCTCGAACGCACCGGGACAGCTTCCCGGCGGATAAATGTCACCGCGAGCTGCAGCAGCAGAAGCCGGGGGCGCGGGCGGCCCGGTAATAGCAGCACTAAAACAGCTGGGGGGAGAGAGGGGCAGCAGCCACTGAGCCACACGAATGCGGGGGGAAAGGCACGGGAACGCACCTGGTAGGAAGATTTCAGAAACCCAACGGAGGGGCTGCTTTAACCGACGAGCCTGTTTGAGATCGCACGTAACAAACCAGCATGCTCCCCCCCCCCATCACCTCCCGCCACGGCAACGAGTATTGTGGTGCTCCATCTTACTTTGCAACGGGAGCATCCAGCAAAGTTGTCTGTCCCCCTTTTCTTTGTTATTTGCAATTCCTTCCATGAAACCACCGAAAAATGGAGATAGGAGAGGGATAAAGCTTTTCTCCCAGCCCTTGGGAAGGAGTTCGCCTTTTATTTAAGCAGCATGATAAAAAGATAGAGCTTAAAGCCTCCAAGGAGGTGGAGGTTACTCCACGCGTTATGGGCAGAGATTACAAACAAATTCCAAGCAGTCTCCGAGTAAAGACGATAATGCGGCCCCTGTGAGTAAAGGTCCCGTTTTGCCATGCAGTTCCTTACCTGTGAGCCAATTTATCATAACCTGGGCTCCTCACTTTTCAGGATCTGCGCTCGCAGTTCTTAGAATACATCCTTCCCCCTTTGTCTGCAGAAAACACTGTCCTAAACCTGATCCTGCGGTTTTACAGACATTTCCACAGCAGAATTCCCGATAGAATGAGAACAAGCACGGGCTCAGCTACCAATAAAAGAGAGCGAGTGGAAATCGGAATTTGGTGGGGTTAAAAAAAAAAAAAAAATCAACACACAGCCCTTCAGCCATCAGCCTCCCGGAATCAACGGCAGCAATTGGCCGTCTCTCGTTTTGTTTTGTTTTTAAATCGTGCGGCCATTGATGAATTTTGGGGACGAGCAGGAGAAAGCCCTTTATAACCAGAAATATGGGCACTGCCTTCCAATACAGCCGGGTTTTCCCACGTGATGCCCGGAGCAGCTCTCCGGGCCGAGGCGCAGCAGCTCCCAGCCGGGCCCCCCCACGCCCCGCTCCCGGCCCGGGGCTCCGCGCCTCTCCGCACCGCTCCGCGCCGCACTTACGCGCCCTCCCGAGCGCCGGGGAAAAGGTGAATTCTGCGGGGTGTTCCCAGGGCCCAGAAATTGCCGGCGGAGCGAGAGGAGAGGTTTGGGACTGGCCGCGACTCGCGCTGCTCCGGCGGCCGTGCGCCGGGCGGAATGGAGTGCGCGGATTTTTGTTTTCTCGTTCTCCGTCCCGGGTACACGAGGGCGGCCGAGAGTAGCCCTGTCTGGAGGCTACAGAAGCGTTGAGGGAAAAAAAAAAAAAAAAAAAAAAAGTACTCATGACATTTGTGCGTGTGTGTGTCTGCCCTGAGCCTGCCTCCCCGCTCCCTGTGCAGGCTGAGCACGGAGCTAACCCGATACATATCCTTCATGTGTGCCCACAGAGCTCGCCAACAATTACAGCTCGGCAAAAAATACATTTATTGGGTTCTCTCTTTGATTTTCTAACCTATCTGTAGCTATAAATACACCAGTCCTAATCTAACATCTGCTATGATTTCATTACCATCCAAAGCACGGGGATGTGACAGTAACGTATTGCCCTACAATACCAACCGTAAGTGCATTGTAACATTTATCTAAATTACATTGCTTTTCCTGACTTTGCAAACCAGTTATAAAAAGATTGGAGTCCGGTGATGGAAGCGTAAGTTCAGTGTAAATTATTGTGTACGGCTTCGGATTTATAATCCTATATTTCTTCAAAACGACGCACTTAAATCTCGCCCCGAGTAAGAGGTAATGGTTCTTTATATCCTTTCCGCCTGCCATCTATTGCGGTGTCTGCGTGCGTCGCGGAGCCCGGCTCGTGTGCCCCCGCAGCCCCGCACCCCGCGGCGTGCGTGCGGGGCTGAAGGGCTGCGGGGTTCGGTGCGGGGCTGCGGGGGCTCTCGGCCCGGCGCCCCCGGGGAAGTCCTGCAGCCGTGGGGCGGCCGCTCGGAGGCTCCAAAAGGGGCCGCTGAACCTACACAAGGAGGCCGGCGGGGAGAAGGGTGCACCTCGGCACCGCCACCAGAACGAAGGCATCGCAGGGGGACCGCAAAGCTCCTAAGGAAATGTAAATCCTTCGCGCCGGTGGGACTCCGGCTTTGCGCGAATTTGTCTCCAGTAAAGGATCTAAGAGTTCTTCAATCGGAGCATATGTTCATAGAGCAATAAAACAGAAAGATTTACAGTCTCCGCCCGCCCCCCAGCAGCCTCGCACCCTTTCAGGAATTACTTATGATGATTTATAACAACAACTCCGGCAATTGTCAAACTGATAAAATAGCCCGAGCTATATGCGGGAATAAACGCTCTTACGAAGGGGCCGCGATT
Organism: Numida meleagris; assembly: GCF_002078875.1. NCBI lineage: Eukaryota > Metazoa > Chordata > Aves > Galliformes > Numididae > Numida > Numida meleagris. The sequence goes on from NC_034413.1 coordinate 50,273,029, forward strand.
TATGTTCGGGTCCATTTTACTGTGCCTCTTGGAGGAGTTGGGTTTCCTTCCCGGGCCAACGGGATAATATAAAACTTCATTGATAAAAACGTGGGACTCGCGGTGAAGTAGATAATCTGTTCCTTAGTCACTACCAAAGCACATAAACATTTGTCATCTTTGAATAATTGAATTAATGTGTTATTGTTTGAATGTATAATTCATAACATAGGAAACTTTGTCTCTGTCCTGCCACCGAAACGGAAGCAATAAAAAGCTGCAATCTCGTTTTTTTTTTTTTTTTTAGAAATTACTCCAGCAAGGACAATAAAGAATATCCTGTTTGCAGAAAGCATTTCCAGCTGACTCCGGGATTTAAGCGAGAAGCCTCAGCCTCGCGGTCCGTATTTCACGGAGTTCGCGGAGGGTGCCTTCATATCAACACCCCCTCCCCCAATTTTCCCCTATCGATCGGGGGCGAGAGGCGCTGCGGGGTCGGGTGCGCGGTTCCCTCCCCGCGGGGCCGGCACCGAGCGCGGCCGGGCAGCAGCGGCGCTGCGGGAGGAGCGGGGCGGCCCTGCGCGCCCGCGGTAGCCCCGCTGTCACACGAGGCGCGGCACGATTTACGACCCCTCTTGAAAAGAAGTTGAGGGCCTCTCGGCGGCGCCGGCAGCGGGCGGCAGATGCCCTGACAGCCGCATTGTTCCGCTCCGCGCCGCTCCGCGCCTCTCCGCGCCCACCGGCAGCCTCTCCTCCGCCGCTCCGCGCCCCGCGTCCCCACTCCCTGGGAACCAAAGGTCACTCGCTCCGGCTGCCGGCCGCGGTCGGGCTGCAAGCAGGAAGCGGCGTGCCCTATTTGTCACGCGTTTGACAGCTAAGTTCATTAAGGCTGAAATAAGAAGGAATAAAAGCAAAAAAACCTTTACATACCGGGCGGCTGTTTTTTTTCGGCAGCTAGCACAGAGCTAGGTGTGCGGAGAGAGGGGCTGCGCCCTTTGTATATTATATTCTTGGGATCTCTTCAGTTTTCAAGTCTGATAGAGTCCTTTGCTTGGCAGATTAATGACGACTCCGTGTTTCTTAAGGGACGTGCTGAATTAATTATTTCGCGAATCACGTGGTCAGGACTTGTAGAAATCTATTCTTATCATCTTCCTCGCACTTTGAAATTCTGCCTGTTATGACTGTTCCTAGCACGATTATTTTGGTCTCCGGGCTTGCAAAAAAAAAAAAAAAAAAAAAAAGGGGGGGGGGGGGAAGGAAGAAATCAGGGGAAAGGGCCGACCAACATGGCCGTTGGTAGCGGTGCGGCTCCGCGCGGAGAGGTCCCTATTTACTGTACTGTACAGTGCGCGGGGTGTGCTATGGACTGCGCCGCGCCTCTCCATTCTCACCTTAACGACTAGCGGCCGTACAGCACGCAGAGCCGTATTGATGTATTGGGCTAACAGGAGGAGCCATTAAACAGCAGAGAGAAGTACAATCGCTGAACGGGTCTCAGCGCTTAACGCGGTGCTGCGGATGCGCGGCCCCCGCGGCCCCGAGGGCGCAGCGCTGCTCGCCCCTCCGCGCGGGATGCGGCGCTTGGCCCCGTGCCCTGACCGCGCTTCGAGGGGCCGGGTTTTCCCTGGCAGAGCTCCTGGCACCAGCGCAGGCGATGCGGTGTTGGCTGAGGTGCTTACGCGGGGCTGGAGTATAAAGGTGTTCGCCTCGGGTGCGCGGGGCAGTTTAAACTCTCCAAGTCTGTGTTTTCGTGTGATCTTTCGGTTGTGTCAGGCCAACGAGTGAAAATGAAAGCCGCTCACTGCGCTGTATTTTCAGCTTGTCATTGCGCTGTATTTTCAGCTTGACGTTGCGCTGTACTGGGTTCCTTCCTGGAGCCACACATCTGTGTGGGGACCCAGGTGGTTTCAGGTGGGGCTCCCGCTCCCACCACACATGCACAAACCCGGCGGTCGTTCTAGGAGGGCTTGTTAAATGCAAAGCAGCGGCAAATGGGTGGCAGGAGCTTTTAACTGCAGCCTCAATGTAAATATAGGCTCCAGCTTGGCCCGGAGTCACACCACGATGGCGGGGCCATCGGCAGACCTGTTCAAAGGGACATTTGGAAGGATGCTATGCGGACTCACTCACCCCTTAGCATGGTAATGAAGGGAGGGACAGGCTTTTCGCACGGACCCGCCTCGTAGGGACTGCTGGTACAAGGTAGAAAACAGAATCTATTTCTCTACACCTTTTATTATTTCAAATGTAGATGGAGGACTTACATCAAAATTACAGGCGACAATTAGTATAAATAACGCTTTAATCAATGGCAGCAAAACATTTGTAAAGTCTGCAAAAGCATCACACTTTAACAGAGAAGAGAGCATTGCTGGGCAATGCTAGCACTTAACAAAGGCTTCGACACACAATGTTTCATCCATGATGAAAATAAGCAGTTCCCTCTCCGCATAGAATGACCCTGGCGGAGGGTTAAAAATCATAAAAAATAAATCTCGGATCCTTTTCCATGGGAGATGATGGCCAGTGGGTGCTCCTGGTCGTTACTGCCCACATTCCTGACCCTTCGGAGCATTGGCAGCTGGAAACCATTTATTTGCGTTGGTGCTTTCTGCCCCCAGCTCCCATGTTCCCGGGGCTTGCAGCGCAATGCCAACTCTGTAAACTTGCGGTGCCCCGGCCTCGCTCAAAGGGACGTGCAGAGGGCTATGGGAGCCGCGCCTGCTGAAGCCAACACTCGTCCCGGAGATATTAACATTTCAAAAGGCAATGAGCCAAATTCTGCTCGCAGCTACATCCTTGTTTGACTTCAGTGGGCGGGGGAAGGAAAGCTGGGAGCAGAATTTGGCCCTTTAACTTGGGGAGCGATCTCGCACGATAAGGAGCACAAAGCGAGGTCTGCTTATCCCGGGACATTATTTTCAGGAATGGCACCACACAGGCCAAACTTGGCATCTCCCTCCCGAGTACCGCCTTTGCACCGCTCCGAGCCAACTTGTCACAGACTTTGAGCGGGCAGAGGGGGGGCGCGAGGGGTATTTTCAAGGGGAGCAGCCAGGGAGATTTTTTTTTTCTTTTTTTTTTCTTTTTTTTTTCTTTCTTTTTCTTTTTTTTTTTCTTTTTTTTCTCCTTTTTCCTAGGTTCACATGAAGAGAGAAGGAAGGGCTTTGGTCAGCTCCGGAGGCGAAACGTAGGAATTGGATGGAACAAAACTTGAAAACTTGCCTGAGGAATTCCCTCCCCAAGCGCGGCTGCGAGCTGCTCTCCATGCCAGAGAAAGGGAAGAGCAGTTTGGGTCCAAAAGGTTAAGGGTTTAGAGGTCACTCTTCCCGGCTGAAATACAACTAATCGAATAGAAAATTTGTCCTCTGGGTGAACCTGTTCCTGCAATTTAGCCGAACTTCAGTAAAATACCTTTTCAGCTTCTCAACGTGAAGGCGTCAGAAAAAAAGACGTCTTTACTATGTATGAACTCCGTGCTTTTTGTCGTAGAAACAATGATGCGAATAATGCGGGAATATCCATCTTTAATATCACGACGTGGAGATATTCAAGTATTGCCATGTGCAAGTCTGAGAACTGGGCTAACCCCGAGGAAGAACAAAGAGTTTTCTCCGGGCTCTAAAACAAAAGAGCAAGTCTTACAAGACACTGTGCGGACTGCTAGGGATGAGAAAAGGGCAGAAATTAACCGCTGCCCATAGTTAATCCTGCCGAATGCCCTCGTTTTGAAAAGCTCGCCCTTTATTTTCGAATTTATTCATGCCCGTCTTTGCAATGTTTTCCCGAATGAGCTCGGAAAGCAGCGAGTTATCGGTGAGAAGCACTCAGCCCAGACACGAGCACTTTAACTTACACCGCTGTTTAAGGCTCTCTTTACAGAAGTGCAGCTTCAGCACTTGCCCCAGCTTTCCTTCTTTTCCCTTCTCCCTTTAATAATGGCATCATCTAGTTAAAATCTCGATGCGATGGTCCCTCTCCCAGGCTGCCCTCAGGGTAGGGAGATAAGGGCTGAGCTTAGATCGCCTGAGCAGGGTGTAAGGGGCAGGTTTGGCTGGGTTGGGACTCAAAACGCAGGCTCAGCGCACTACAACTTTGGCACGGTACAAGCAGCAGCCATAGGCAAATACGTGATTTAAGAGCAGCTCTGCTCCCGTGCAAACCTCCCCTCCTTCCCTCAATGTAACTTGCTGAGATTTCCAACCGTTTCAGCCATGTGTCGAGGGCTGCTTAAGAACAACCACCGCCCTTGCAAAAAGAACCCAAGCCAAGCCTACCCAGCAAACTTAACATAGGCCAAAAGAAAAATAAAACAAAACAAAAATCAAAATACAATGCACAAAAACAAACCAGCAACTCATACAGCCCGTCCCTCTGTTGGGCAGAAAATAAATCTAAACCCAGACAGAAATAACGCATGTAGCTTTGAGCTCTGACTGGCTCAGATAATCCCAGAAATCACATTGATTTTTCACTCCTGGGTTTTCTTTGTGGTTTATTTTTGCCTTTTAAATGACGTATTGCTGGTTAAAAGTACAGCGCTGAGCAGGGCAGACTCTGGGAAGATTTCAAGCCCGTTAGCCCCAGTGGCACACGGTACGGAGCAGGGATGCTTCTCACAACAAAGAAGGCAATGCATAAAATGGGACAAGAAAGTTGCGTACGTTCAAGACAAGTAAACGTTATACGTGGGTTCATGAGACCGGGAAGGAGAGATGCTGTATCTCAGCCCCCCTTTCCTATTTTTGGTTTGACTTTTTTTTTTAATCTTCACTCTTCTACATAACAAATAAATAAGTACGCTAACACCATCAGGACACAAAATAACCCGTTTTCACTTAATTTCTATGCATATCTTCTGAGCCGTTATGGAAATGAGCAAATATTTTCATTACACCAAGAAAGGTAAAGCAGCACAAAAAGTTCACAAACGCGCGTCGTTGTGTTCAAATAAAGGACTATGCCATAAATTTCCTGTCCTCAACGTGCCCCAAAAGCATCACACTCGCTGCTTGGGATAAAAAGACAATTAAAAGCAAAAATCCCAGAATAAAGCATCAAACCTTCACTTTCAAATCCAAAACTGAAACACAGGACAGTTTAATTTCCAATGATTTATTACTTTTTATGGACAGAAGGTCTCGTTTAATATTTTCCCAATTCCTCCTGCCCTTATGATGCTTTTTTTTTTTTTTTTTTTTTTTTTTTTTTTTTTTCCCTGTGCTAGCAGAGGCAAATAAAATAAAGTCCAAAGTAGCGTCATTTAGTCTCCTTTGTACCACAGTACCTTACGGAAAGATGGCAGTTTCTCGAGTCCTTGGCTGCTACACGCAGGTTCTGCTTGGATAGTGTCACTTATGTACAGTACTGGTCAGAATCGAAGGATGAAATGGAAAATTTCACCTCTTCTATAAAGTTGTCAAGTCAGTCTGATGGTCCTTGGGAACAGTCTGTAAGTGGGGGTTAGAACCAGAGGAGGAAGACCTGCCCTTAGTGTTGGGCAGTTTGTGGTCTTTTTTCCACTTCATTCTTCTGTTCTGAAACCAGATCTTGATCTGGCGCTCAGAGAGACACAAAGTGTGCGCTATCTCGATACGGCGGCGCCGGGTCAGGTACCTGTTAAAATGAAATTCTTTTTCCAGTTCTAGGACTTGCTGCCTGGTGTAAGCTGTTCGGGAGCGCTTAGGTTCCCCTCCGCTGTAATTGGGGTTCACTGGGAAAGAAACACGGAGAACTTTACAGACCGAAGGGGGACTTTCCGCCTCGCCTTCCCACGCGGCCCCAGGAGCGCTCCGGCGGTGCCCGGCGCGGCCGCTCCGCGGGGCGGGCTCCTACCGCGGTTCCTGCGCGGAAGAGCCCCGCACGCCGACGGCCTATTTCCTCGGCAATAAAAATTTATGACGAGTGTAATTGGCCGCCTCGCCTTAAAGCCTCGCCAGGGCTCGAGCGAGCATCCCTGAGGACACCCGGGAGCGGGGTAGAAGAGCAAAGTAAGAAGAGGATCCTTACCCGAGTTAACATGGACTTTCTTCATCCAGGGATAAACTACTGCTGGCTGCTTAACTGCTGACCCGTGGGGGGCTTTGAGGGCTGGCTGCTGGCCGCAGGCTCGGGAGTTGGACATTGGAGGCGGAGGACAATGCTCGGCTTGGCCGGGGAAGTGGCTCGGAGGGGCGGACTGCTCCTGTCCGTGACCCCGCGGCTGCACGGCGGAGCCCTGGGCACCGGCGCAGCCAAAGGGCTGCTCGCTGTAGTTTGACCGTGGGTAGAGCCCCTGGTGCTGGAAATCGGAGCCCTGCGAGGCCCCGTAATACTCGGCCCCCTGCTCGCCTAGGTAGCTGCCCTGCAAATATTCCTCGCAAGGAGGAAATTTGGGATCCACATACTTAGAGTTCACCATATACGAACTCATGGCCATTAATTTCGGAAGGTAGAAAATACTAATTTTTCTCGTGTTGTCTTTTTTTCTCCTTCCATAGAGCCCTCCTACTTGCTGTCAACTGAATAAAGTTAGGCGTGCATGTGACCGGCCCGGCCAATGGGGAGGCGGGGAGCCGATCACCGGATTTGTGTGCGCCTCAGAATTTCCACGAATTTAACTAAATAATATACGCGGAGGCGAGTGACCCCTCCGCGGCGGGGTTCGCCCTCCGGGGCCGATCCCGGAGTTTTGGGGCCATTCCCTGCGCGCGGCCGCCTCCCTGCCCCCAGGTGCGGGCAGCCTTTGTCTGAGCAGAGCCCTCACCTCCCCCCCCCTCGCCCCGTCCGCCGGGCGGGATGGCCGCCGGGCTCCGATACGGGGCTCCCAATAAAATCTCGAGAGATGCGGAGCGAGGAGTCGGAGCGGGACGTGAAGGGAGGGAACCGATAAGGAGGCAAGGAAAAGAAAAGACATCAAAGAAGAGGGTAATATGACGTACAATAGATCTGTCCTGTCTTTGTCTCGCAGAGGTCATCCAAAAGTTACCAGAATTTAGTTCTACTGAATAAAATTAGGCAATCAGTAACTTCTCATTCACTTTGCAACCTCAACGTATACGTGGGCACACGTGGGCACGCACTCACGCTCGCACACTCACATACAAAATCTGTGCGTGTGTGCGTATAAAAGCAACCAGATAACGAGAAACTGTCCGCTTTTGGCCACTAAAGTTCAGCCAATTGCACTGAGACGGCTTCTAATTGGGTTACAAACACCACGAGTTTAGAGAGAGAAATTCAGTCTTCGTTCGCCAACATCCTTCCTGGAGCACAAGGAAATACGTCCCAGTGAGTCGAGTGCTGCTTTTGCTGCCGTCGTAAATATTTGGGTGAGATTTGGACACACGACAGGGAAATTCTGGCAGCGTCCAGCACATCGGGCTAATTTATGGGGCTCTTGTTAAAGATTCGCTCACTGATTGGCAGACTTCTTTTTTCTTTTTTTTTCTTTTTTTTCTTTTTTTTCCCCCAGAATTTTTTTAGATCTCCTGAGATCACGCGTTTAAATCCACAGTCTGCCAGCGGGAGTTAGGGCTGAACGACCAGGGGAATTCTCAGAGACATTCTAAAATCTGGTTAGAGGGAGAGAGGCGGCAAAACTTGGGGGATTTCTCCGTGTTCAACACGCACACGTCTTTTGGTTCCGTCAGTACCCAAACCCCTGACCGTCTGCAGAAAGGTGAAGTTTTTGCATCGACCATATATTCCCCTAGAATCGAATCTGTGACTATATGAATATCACACAAATTCGGTTCTACAGGGTATATATAGACAACGTAATAACGTTCTGTTTTCACCTACCCTACAGCAGCTCCCTGCAGTCCTTACTCCTTACTGTCTTCCGAGGAATGCCAACTATTCGGTGGGGACTGAGCTCAGAAACACGGCTTTGCAGGAAGGTGGGATTTCGGGAAGGATTCACGGCTGTTATTATTGACGAAATGGAGCTTTACGACTCTGCATCAATTGATAGCGACGAAATTCGGCTAACACATCCTCACAAGACCTGCTGATGGCTTTAGTGCTCGCCGTTTTCGTCCTGGCTACAGAAAACGGACATCACCAGTAAAATCTCGCTATTTAGAACATTACTAGTTAAAACCGCACAGGAAATAAAGGGTATATCTATTTATCCTGATACGAATCTGAAGACGTTCTATCTAGTTAGAATTTTCCCACACGAGGAAAAAAAAAATCGAAACAGAAGTGAAACAGCCGACAGCAGAGACAGCGATGGGTGAAAAAGACGAGGGTAGAGCTGGGGTGAGCGGGTCCGGGAAGCGGGGAGCTGCCACGTTTACCTTGGTGCCATTCTGCTGCTCTATGTGCTCTATTATCCCGCGGGAGCAGCAGCGCGCACCCTCCCAGGTTCTCCCGCGTAGCGTTTATGGTGAAGGGCAGGGCGAGAGGTCATCCCAAATCATTTGCAAACACATCAGCAAGTTTCATTATTTTTACTTTGCCGACAGCAGCACACTAGAGTACAAAAGTTCACGAATTGTGTCTGACCCAGCTCCTCGCTGCTGTCCCGCGGTCAACCTCTTCTCCTTCTACTGTGTTAAACGGACAACGTAAGGGCAGATAATGGTGGGGTGCGACCCATCCAGGCGCTGCGGAGGGCGGATTTGGGGCTGCCGCGTTCACCCGAGCGATGAGCACCGCTCTGCTCGCTGGGCTCCAGCTCGCAGCTGCCTGAGCTGGGGATGCCGTTTGGAAGCAGCTGCTTTGCTACGGCTGCGGTGGCACCGTCCTCACAGCAAGTGCACCTCGAAACCACCCTGTGTCCCTATTCTCTCTTGGCTTTTTTTTTTTTTTTTTTTTCCCTGGGTTAATTAAGCCTCCACCCAACTATTTCAGAGCCTCTTCCTGGTTTCTCCTCCTCTTGCCGAGGGGAGGGGTTCTCCCCCGGGGTTCTATTAACCACCGACCGAAGGAGCAGGGAGCATACCCCCCAGCCCCCCAAGTTCGCCCATGGGGCAGCCCCGGGAGCGGAGCAGCCGCCGGAGGGGGACGCGGAGGGGCCGGGGAGCTGCAGTCCCCTCTCTGCTTCATCCTACGCATTTTCATATTTGTTAGACGCTGTGACCTGCGTTTCACCTTATTGCACGACTTGCTCAGACAGGTCAAAGCCAAAGAATTATTGATGAACAAAAGCGTTATATATTCACCTCCTGCTCAGCTGCCCATACAGAGGGCTTTTGATCTATCTGCCTTTTTGTATTCTGGTTCATAATCATGGTGCTAAATGTACGTTAGCAGAAAACGAGTAATCCGTACATTGAGGGCCGGCCCTAAAACAAAACGCCAAGGGCACCTCCGTGGCACGAGGCTGAGCAAGCAGGGAATTACCTACGGGACTAACCTAAAAACGCAGCGCTCGGGGCAATTGTTTATCTCGCACTTAAAGGGCTCGAAAACCCATATCGCCACGTAGGGCAAAATGAGAACGAGAACCCGCCGAGAAGTAGCGAAGGATCTTATCGAGCAGCAAGCAAGGGAGGAAACGGGGAGAAATGCAAACAAACGGAGCTCCGCTCCTGCGCTCTCCCCCATCGGAGCACAGTCTGCCGAGCGGGAAGGGCAAGGCGCACGTAATGAACCTTCACACACCGCAGCCTTCCCCTTCCGTCTGAGGGACGAGGCAGAGCCAGCCCGAGCAGCAGAACCGCTGCGTGTAGCCACTCGCTGCGAGTCCTGCAGCACCTTGCGCTGCCATCATCCTCTGCTTCACGCGGGACCGGCACAGACCAGCACAGAGCTGTAGAAAGCCGCCCCCCTCCTCCGCATCGTGCCCACCTCCCCCCGTGCCCTCCCCGCCCCCAGCGCTGCCGCCCGGCCCTACAGCGTTGCATCGCCTGCCCAGCCCGGGCACCGCCACCTCTCCTCCTGCCCGGGCTGCTCCAAACGAGGCAGCAGCACGGCTCCGGCCCGAGCTTCCCGGAGCAGAGGGCAGCACCCCGAGCCGCTCGGCAGCAGCCAGACACCTGCGAGCCCTATAATAAACCCTTCTGCCTCAGCCAGGGCTGCCCGCGACGTGGCACCGCGCAGCGGTCCCCAAAGCCTTTACGCGCTGACACAGCTTTGGTTGGTTGGTGGCAGCGACGTGCAGCCGGGATACGGCGCTTCTAATTGCTCCGCTCTGAGAGGGAGAAACGGTGTTTTCAAAGCACTCCAATTCTGTGAGAAATAAGAGGTCACTTACCGCCGGTGCCCTTCCATGGTGCCGGACCTGTTGCAATACAAAGGTTTGTTACTGCTGTATTCCACACGCGAGTGATATTTCTGGAGAACTGCTACAGAACGCGGATGATGGATGGAGGCAGAGGAGCGGGCAGCATCCCGCGAGCAGCGCGGTGCTGGGGCGGGTGGGCGGGTGGGGTGGGAGCCCCTTCCGAGCGGGGACCGCGCAGCACCCAGGCATCCCTCGGACACATGCCCTCCAGATCTGGGTGTGAGCGTTCACCTTTTAGAGTCATAGTCCAGATTTTATAGCAGGTAATTTCTAAAGGGATGGAAAGTCAGACCTCCCTCTTTCACTGGTGGGGAAAAAAAAAAAAAAACAAGAATAACAAAGGCCTTTATTTTCTTTTTGATCGTTTTGTGGCGATTCAGTCGCTTACAAATGAAATATTCAGATCACCTTCGCTAAAACATCGCCCAGAAAATGTCACGATGTGCAAAGCAGCCCCGCATCCACGCTAAGAGCAACAGAACGACAATTCTATAGGAACAAATCTCGGACCGCTCTAAGCCCGTTTCCCTTTAAGATCACACAATTATCCATCAATAAACTCGAGCCACGCGTCTTTGTTTGCGTTATAGAAGGATGAATCTGACCCGAACTTTCCTTCAAATCTTTTAAGAACTGCGTTCAAACATAGCATTAAGGAAAACAAAAACACACATTCGGTCTCAGGCTCCTGAAAAGCACCGTATAATTAGAAGCAAAATGCCAATATCGGTTTTGTTTTGTTTCGTTTTTCTTATTTTGCTGTAAGCCAATTTTCACCTCCACTATTGCATCTCTATGGTATATTTTGGGGAGCTGTTGTACAACAGAAGAGCAATATCCCGGGTATCGATAGCTCGCCATATGGAGCTTCCCAAGATTGTTTTTATTTTTTTTTTTAATGTATATTTCTTTTAGCTTTGAGCACTCCGGATAGCACTGCGAGGCCAGTGGAACAGCATCAGCCCTTCGGCTCTAAATATTACATCATCATTCCTTTCTTTCTCTCTCTCTCTATACATACATATATATATATGTATATATATATGTATATACATATGTTTTTGTTTTTCCAGACCAGTTTCAGTGAAGACCTTCACCACTTTCGCCAGCTTCGGCCGGGGAGCAGCGAGCCCCCAGCCCCGCCCGGCCCAGCTCTACCTGCCCGTCCCCACAGGCAGAGCCCAGGGCCCACCTCCCCGCCCGCAGTGCCCGGAGGCGCGGAGGCACCGCAGCCCGGAGGCTGACGCCGACTTACTGCGCGCCCGACGTGGGGCCGGGGGGAGCGGGGGCACCGGGGAGCGGGGCTGCCCGCACGGCCGCATTCCCGCAGACGAATCCCTGCTAACACTTCCCCGATTACTGCTTCCAGGAATGAAAGCATCTGCACTTGTACGCTCTTAAACTAATTTATGGTGGGAATTATATTTTGGCTTGTCAACTCTCAAGCCATAAAACAAAGTTTATTGGAATCACGTGCTCCTAAATAGCCACTCAGGACCTATCTCTGCGGAACCATAAATAACCTTCAGCTTTAAACTTTTATTCGCGAAATAAAGGTCCGCTGGCTGCTCTGTAAGCGGGTGCGGGGGCGGGCGGCGGGTCAGCTCCGCGGCGGCTTTGGGGGAGCATCCCATAGGGCGGTGGGTGTGTTCCCTGCCCCTTGGGAGAGAGGCGGTGCCCCTCTCTGAGTGCCAGCCCGAAGCACTCCTCTCATCTCTGGGGGCATAGGGGAGCGAGTCGGGACAAAACGCGAAGTTAGCTCGGGGCGGGGGGTCTGTCCATCCCCGGGTGTTTGTGGCATTTCAATCAGACGGCCCTGGAAAGTGTTTTTGACTCATTCTGCTCGAACTGTGCCACGGCTGCGGGCTCGCCAGGCACCGAGGGGCGTCTGCAAGCGACCAAACTGCTGGGAGCAGCGGGCACCGGACTTTGGGAGAGAGGGAAGTGTGAAGGCTGCCAAAATGAGATCTTTGAGGGCTGGAAGTTTGAGGAGAGCTATAAAACAATAAAACAGCTCTGGTGTGAAGGGAGCAGGGTGTGAGTTAGCAAATGAGAATTTCAAGGAGCCCGGGACAGGAAGTCAAATGTCCCCGGAGTCACACGGCCGCTTTTGCACAAAGAGCCCGGGCAGTAGCTCTCTATCACGGTTCAGAAGTGGCCCAGAGCTGCTGGAGCCCGAGGGCGGGGGGAGGTGGCGGTCCTTCCCTAGAGGGAGGGGGCCGTGTCCGCCCCGTCGGGGTCCGGCAGCGCACGGCCGCGGACAGCAGCACCTCTCTCCGACTCAGCCCGGCTCGCGGCGGCGGGCACCGGCCGGCACCTGCCTAACGCCGGGGCGGGGTCCTCCCTGCGCTGCGCTCGCTCGGCCGAAGGAATTAATCCCAGGCACTGAAGTTTGCCTAAAACAGGCCCTTAGTTCTCGCCCTACTCCTTAAATTGTTCGACCCACAGCCCACCGGCTCGTTTTTAGGCAGAGATCAAGAGGCATCCTGAGGTTTCCTGTCGCTTCTTCATGTCGCAGGCAAAAAAATTTTGTTCCCAGCTCAGCCCCAACGCCTCAGCCACTCGGCATCACCCACTGGCTCCCAGACCGTGCTCCCCGTCCTCTGCGAGGGCAGACGGCTGCTGCCCTGGCAGCGCCGAGGGCCGGCAGAGCTCATGGGGTGGGGGTGGGAAGAACGGGGCTGGAGGTGAACCATCACACCCTGGAAAATGGGGCGGGCATGGGCTGAGGGCGAATGTGTCCGGGAGGTGCGGGAATGGGAAAGGACTGTGGGATCCGAGGGGTAGGTGGGAGGGAGGCAGCTTCCTGTGATCTACGGACGACATAAGTGGTTCTGCAATTGAATAATAGTAGCCCTGAGATGCTGAAAGGGGAATTAGGAGGATTTTCACAGTTCCTATTCTAAAATGCAGATGTGAAAGTTGACTTTGAAGCTCTGGCCAGTTCCTTCCTCGGGCTTGTATGACAGCTCCCATTTTCGGGGCTGATGATCTGGAGACGGATAAAGCGTGGAATGAAGAAACCCCATAATAATTGCTTTCCCTCCGGCAACAGTTGCGATAAAAGGGTTGGGGAAATTGAATCGCATGGGCAAAACACCGTCGCCCTTGCTGCTCCGTGCCAGACACGAAGACAGCATCCTGACTCCAGGACCTCAGCGCCACAAAATGACAGGCTCCGATTCTCGCTTTGAACACCAACTGCCCGCCTTGATAGCGTCCAACTCATTATCGCTCTGTGCTTTTATCGCTGCTCCGACTTTCCGCCCATTCCCCGTTCAGGATGTGGGCACGCAGAGGCCCGGGGCGGCCCCGGCGGCAGCGGAGCCCCGGGAGCGGGCAGGGCGGTAGCGAGCCGCGCCCCGACATCAAACGGGAACAGTGGCGACGGCACCGCGGGTCCGCGGGGCGGGGGACACAGGGCGGGGGGTAGGAAGGGGAGCCGGGGCCATGGGAGCGCCCGGCTCGGGCAGGCACGGCCCCGGGGGCAGCCAGGGTCGTGCCCGGGCACAGAGGAATGAGGAGGAGGCAGGGAGAGCCGCGAGGCACCGGCGCGCGTGGGGCGGGAGCACGGAGCCAAAGGGGCAGGGAGGGAGGCGAGGGGGGCCGACATGAGCGGGAGCTCTGCTCCGGCCCCTGGCGCTGCCCGCTGGGAAGGCGGGGGGTGCTCAGGACGCAGGACGGCCGGAAGGTCGGCGGTGGAGGCAGGAGGACAACTGACAGGGGGAGGGCTCCGGGGCCGCCCCAGGAGAGTGGCGGAGGGTCGAGCGGTGCCCCCCGCCCTCCAGTGGTCTCTCCCGTGGGCGTGGGCCGGGGCCGGGGCCCGGGGCCCGGGGCGGGCCGCGGGGGGCGGCGGGCCCCTCTCCCGGGCAGGGATCGAGGCCAGGCTTGTCCTACAGCGCCTTCTCCTGGAAGAGGCCGTGGGACACAAAATGGCTGGTGGCGGTGGCGGGTCCCGCCGCGCCCCCGGCGGCCGCAGCGCGCCCAGGCCGGCGGCCCCGAGGGCGGGCAGGTGCCCCCGGTCCACTCCGGCGGGGCCGGGCGGCTACGAAGAGTCCCCGCCCTCCCTCCCGCTGCCGGGCCTCGACGGTGGCGCCGCAGCCACGTGGCCGGGCTCTCGGGGGGCTCCGCACGCCCCCTCGGGCACACCTGGAGGCACCTCCGCGGGTCCGCCTCGAGGGACGGCCGACGTGGCACGGCGCGGGGGCACTAGAGCTGCCCCCGCAAGCCCCGGGGACCCCTCCCCCAAAGGCATCCGGGGCGGTTCCGGGCTGCGCGCAGCCCCTTTGCCGCTGAATACCCTTTTATTGCCCCTCTCTCTACCAGGGACACTTCCTCCGCACCCGGCCCGGCCCCGCTCCCGCTGCACGCTTTATTGTGCCTCATCTCTGCCTCCCGCTTCCTGTTTGTTCCCTCGCACCACACAGCATTGAGTGCCGCACTGCAGTAGAGCCGTAAATACCTTTAACAGCTGCCTGCCAACCCGGGGGTGAAATACTGTCTTTGTTTCCATTTTTTCTCCCCCCATCGCCCATAAAACCACCCGTGAGAAATATAATTGTTTGGAAAAAGCGAAATATTATCAGGAAACAAGCCAATCGGTGGGATTAGCAGAGTTTAGGAGCACAAACCCAACGTGCGTCACTTTTATCAATCGACCACGGGTCGCAACCCCCCTCCCTCCGAGCCCCCCAAGTTCGGGGCCCCGAACTCTGTCCCGGGCAGTGGAGAGGGGCCCGGGCCGGCCTCGGCGGAGCCCCGAGGTGCAGCTGCTGTAGGTACCCGGGTGCCGCCGGCAGCACCCACTGCCATTTCCTGGTGGTCATATTTTGTTGTTATTCTTTTATAGCTCTTACGTCAGTAAAGTATAGGTTAGAGATCGCCTGTTTCCTTTTTTTTTTTTTTTCAGTGACTCATAAATTCTGTTACACGCGTCAGAAAATGAAGCAGGTGTGAGAATTCTGGATGTGAAATCGGAATTGCACACATTTCAGAGCGCCAACACAGCTACACGGCTACAGGCGCTCTGTAGGTACAGAAATGTGCAGTCCTCGTAGGTGCCGCGTGTGCATGCAGGCGTACAGAAAGAGTATGCTGTGAAAGGACACATGTAGGTATGTTTAAGGAAATACACATACGTATGTGTGCATTAATGTTAATGAAATGGATGAAAGAAAAAAAAACGAAAAAAAAAGAAAAAAAAAGAAAAACGAGAGAAGAGAAAAGAGAGGAAGGAAGGAAGGAACCGTTTAGGAGGAAAAAATGCTGACCTCCCACATACAGCACTGGGATTGTAAATGCATCTGCGTCTGTGTGTGTGTCAGCACATGGACACACGCACACCAGAACCCGTTCGAACATCCTGCGTTTGTTGTCTTATTTGCCCGCAGGCTACGAATCATGTGAAAACACCTCAAGGACGAGATTTTCCGAAATTGTGGCCGAGATGTATTACGAAGCAGCCATAATGACCGTGCCGGACAGGAGGGGCTCTGAGAGCGAAACCTAACGCAACACAACGCACTTTCCAAGTTTCCCAGAGTGATTCCACTCTGCGAACGGTTCCTCCCAAACAGTCCCAGCCCGGGGGCGGCGCGGCTCCGCGGGCTGCGGGCGTCGGGTGGATGACAGAAGGATCCCTCTGTGCCTCCCGAATACGCATAGAGACGCGTCCCGCACCCGCACACCCCCCCGGGCCCGGTTTAATTGCGGCATTTTGCTCCGCTGCTAAACGTGTGGCTGCTTTTGAGGGAAATGACGACGTGGTGAATTCCTGCAGAGCAGTGGCACGCTGCATTTCCGTCTCTGAGTGACGCCGGGAGCACCCAACGCGGCACAGAGGCTTCCGACTGCACGTTTTGAAAGTGCGGAGGGGATATGCAGTATAGATACACAAATTCGAAAATAATATATTTACAAGTACGTTCTATAGAAAGAGATAGAGGTGTGGGCAAGTACATACACACACGTAGGCAATGCAGATCCGGGTACATATACCCGTATATAAGCAATGCGGTAGAGGATCTACACGCATATGCAAGCAATGTGGATAACGTCTACGTGATCGTTCTATCTGCTCTGCACGTTTCAAACCAAACCCGTTTTATAGAGGGCTCGCCCACGATTTAGCCAGCCAGGCTATCCACTCTCCGAGCTCCCGCCCGGCGGCACGACCGCGGCTCTGCTCGTCCGCCCCTCGAAGCCCCGCCGGGAGGAACCGGGCCCGGAGCCTCCCGCTGCGCTCTGCGGGGCGGGCGCGCCCGCGGCTGCGGGAACGGGGGCCGGGCGGGGGCTGCCAGGGCAGGACGGGGCTCGGCTCTCCGGGGCCGCCCGCGCCCTCCGCCCTCGGCGCTGCCGCGCAGACACCTGTTAGGTGTGAAGTTACGCGAGCACCCTTCCGCTAAGGGAAAACGCTGTGCGCAAACACGGCGCAGCGCTTCAACCTGCAGGGAAACAAAACCACGGGGAAGGGGCATTTAGCGGGAGAACCGCAGTGCCTCCGCGCCCCGACCCTCAGCCTTCCGCCGCTCCGCGCGGGGCCGAGGTTCGCCCCGCAGCCTCTTCCGCGCCGCCCCGCGCAGCAGTCTCGTTCCACACGAATCACACCAACAGTCGGCGCAACGGCAGCCCCGATAACAGCCGCGCTAACGGTCCCACAGAAACACCGCACAGCGCTGGGTGTTCCGAGGGACAGGTGACGGAGCGGGGCCGGCGCTCCGCCCGCGGGCGCCCAGTGCCCGGGACAGCCGAGTGCTTACCGGTGGGCGGCAGAGCCCGCATGCCGAAGAGCCGGGGACGATCGCTGTAATCCATTTTGCGCCCGCGTAGCAATCCGGGGGGCAGAGGCGGGTGGCTCCGCGCAGCGCCGCTGGAGGAGAGGCGTCGCGGGGCCGGGGAGCGGCGGGGTTCGGGGAGCGCTGCGCCAACATCGCGGCGGCTGCCATACACCTCAGCCAGACAAAGGTTAGGAAAAGAGGGGCTGAGACTCTCTGAAGGCAGAATGCAGGGGGAAATTCGCCAGGGAAATCAGGAAAAGGCCATGAAAGCGCTCGCTGCCTGCACATGACCAGCCGCAGCCAATGACGAGCCCAAATAGGTCATAAAAAGGTCTATTACCAAGTTGTAAATTTTCTTCAAACAAAAAGGAATTTACTGCAATTCCTTGCGGATTTTGCACATACTGCTTCCCAGCGCCATGTTTCTTTCGCCTGCGCGTTGCGCTCGTGTTTTTCACTCTCTGCCCCCGCGGCCTGCGCGCCCCGAGCGGCTGTCGGGGCCCCCCGGGCGCGGAGCTCAGGAGGGAGCGGGGCGCTGAGCCGCACTCGGGGTGGGGGAACCCAGTTTAATAGCCCCTCCGCGCTGTGCCCGGGGGTCCACTCCTTGCCCTAACGAAAAGGGCTTCAGCCTGCGTTGCCCACAGCCGGGCCCTACAAGAAAACGTATTTCCTGTAGCGCCCACTACTGAAGCCGAAACCATAGGTACCCTAAAGGCAGTCCGAGCCGAGCTGATGCCGCACCCCGCCCCGCAGCTCGGGGTCCCGTAGGTCGCGCCGCCCTCGAGCCCCAGCACGAAGCATTCGCGGGGCCGCGTGGAAACCGGGAGCTCAGAAAGTGCTCGGAAAGGGCTACAGCTGCCCCGTGTCACAGAGAGCGAGGGGAATGAGAATTGTGGCTCTCGCTCGATTTCTGTTCAGAGAAAAGCCAGAGCCCTCTGTCTGTACCCTACATGCCGATCGAACCCGCCGGGAAAGAAAATTTTAAAAAAGCTAACAAAAAAACCAAACTGCGCTAACGACGTGGGGTCTGTGTCGCACGCCGCTGCAGGGGATCACACACCCTCGGACGAGGCACCCGCTGCGACCAGGCACGGCCACCTCCCGCAGCCCCGCGCAGCTCCGGCCTCTCCCCGCACGGGGCGGCGTTCCCTCCCGGCCCCGCGGCCGCCGAGGGCGCATTGGGCAACCGCTGCCTTGCTTCGCTTTTCCTGAGCGGGTCTCTAAGTGAAAGCGAAGGGGAGATTCAGATGCCAGCTTCATAAGTAAACAACAAGATTTTTTTTTTCTTTTTAACTAAAAAAAAAAAAAACGAAACAAAAGAAAGAAAAAAAAACGAGAGAGAGAGAGAGAGAGAGAGAGAGGGAAGTTTCCTGTTAGGACGTAGGCCTTTGCAAATGCTGTGTGCACCAGCACACAGTTGGTTTGTGTGCGTGGCTGCGTTCCCAGCCGGCCCTGGGAGGGCAACGCTAACGGAAAGTTCGTCAGGAATATTTTAATTTCATTCTCTTTGTCTGGAAATTAAAAACAACGTCGGCAGCGGCTCTTTCCCGTACGAACACCGGCTCGGGAAATGCTCCGCCGGGCCCTGAAGGCTCCGCTGCGCGCTTCCCGGGGCCACGGCAGGAGGAGGCCCGGTGCGGGGCTGCAGCCGAGCCCCAGAGCCGCATCGCTCCCGGCCACCCGGGTACCGCTGCGTATATGCAAATCCGTGCAGCAAAACGGTGCTTTCTCGGCTTTGCCGCAGTTTCCACGCGTTTACAAGCTTTAGCCAGTTACGTGATTAAAATAAACCAGAACAACGGCTCCGCTCGGTTCTGCCTCCCTCCGGAGCCAGAGCTTCGCAGGGGCCGAGCCGAGGCTGGCCGCCGGCGGGGAGCCGAGGGGAAGCGGCACGAACCCACCCCGCTCACCGAGCCCGGCCTCGACGCGGCCGTTCCCGCGTGTCTGGCCGCTCCCGGCCGTGGGGCTGCGAGACGAGGCGGACCCCGCTCCGATGGCAGCACCGCTCTATTCGGGGGCAGACAATGGGAGTTGAGCAGGTCGCATTCACCGCACCGCGTCCTGCGGGGCCTTCAGTGAACATGGCGCACTGGAGGCGTGAGACGAGGGGAAAAATGCGCAGAAATTTTCGTAAGGCTTTATACCGTGTGACTGCTGCCCCTAAACCGGCTGCCCCGCCACCCTGCCCGATGGCTTGGAAAAATGCCCCGAAACCGTGCCAAGATATTTATTGCTGAAACGTCCTTTTCTGTATTTATGCATGATTTGGGACCACGAGCCACTTTGTCCGCTATCCGTGGGGGATGCTGGAGCCGGCCCGGCGCTCCCGGACCCGCAGAGCGGGGAGCACCGCACGGTAGGGCCGCGGTGGAGCCTCTCGGTGAGGATGCAGGGAAAAAGCTGCACGGCCCAGGCGCGCATGACGGGGTCCCAGCGCCGGGGAGCGGGGGCTGTCCCACCTAGGAAACTCGGTCCGGCGGCCATGGCACCCCGCGTCCCCGTGTCAGGGTGCGCCGGGGCCCGGGCGGGGCTGGAGGCCCGCTCAGGTTTTGTCTCAAGTGGGCCATTTCGAGTTTCCCCCCCAACCCCCCAAAATAGGCACTAGGGACTGAGGAGAGGGGAGATGTGGAGATCCGGGAGTTTATCAGAGGAGCAGATTACAGAAAGGATGTCAGGATACCGATAGATTTTATATTGGAATAATTTTGGTTTATTTAAATCAAATATCAATAGTAAAAAGTTTTATATTTCTAAGATTTGCTCTTCAAAATTTATTAAATTTATTTAATTTATTCAAGATTAGAAAATAACAAGAATTAAAATAGTACAAGTGCACTTGTTTGATTAATAAAGCATTGATACGTGTCTCGCTTATTGGCATTTATCATTAGGAAGTGTATGTCGTTTCCCGCAATCACCGTCTTTTAATATTGCAAAAAAAAAAAAAAAGTATCTATTTATATATATATATATATATCTCATTAGAAATGTTTTGCTGCGAACTCGCTATCAGATTTCCAGGAGGAGCAGACGAGCGGACATCTGGAGATCGCTCCGGATGCGGTTAGACCCAAACCCGAACCCACACAATGCGGAGTGGGGCGGGACGCGGCCCCGCGGGACGCGCACGGCAGGGACGGGCCCGGGGCGGCGGCCGTGGGCTCCTCGTTTCTGATGGCCCTTCACAAAGGCTTTTAGGACAAAATTAATTTAATTCGTGTGGCTTTCGGCTCTGTCGTCTTCCAGATCATGTGTTTCCTTTTTGGCCTCCCCTTCCTTTCCCTCCTGCTTGGAAGCGGGGAATTTGTCCTTGTTGTTCTCCTTTTTCCACTTCATCCTCCTGTTCTGAAACCAGATCTTTACCTGCCGCTCGGTGAGTCCTAGGGCGTGGGACACCTCGATCCGTCTCTTCCTGGTCAGATAGGGGTTAAAGAGAAACTCCTTCTCCAGCTCCAGCGTCTGGAAGCGGCTGTACGTCTGCCGCCCTCTCCTCCTCCCGGGCGCTGCTGTTCGAAACAAAAACACGGGGGTTGGGGCGGCTCAGAGCAACGCGTCGACAGAGCCCGGGGCCCTCCACGCATCCCTCGGGACACGCGGGGAAAAAAAAGAGAGCACGGGGAGCACGGAGACGCGCGAGTGCGTGGGGGTGCGGCCCCAGCGTTAAGCCGCGGCTCTCCCGCGCCGCAGTTTGCGGGACCGCGGCAGCACCTGGTGACCGCCCCCAGCCCCGCGCTCCCCGCCGGCGGCCGTTCCCCGGGGCTCGGCCCCCCTTACCCCCACCCCCGCAGTTCTCCCGCAGTTCCGTTAGCGAGAGCGGTGCGGGAACACAGCGAGAGGCACAGAGGGGAGGAACAGAGGGAGAGGGGAGAGAGGAGCGGGAGGAGGAAAAGAAAGTTTCGAGCTCAGACGTGAGATGGAAGCGAATGTTGACTGCGTCCAACCTTGTGGTCTCATCCAGGGAAACATTTGAGCAGGAGACGAGCCCTGATTTAAGTGGTCTGGTTCCTCGCCAATATTAGCACTGGACGATTTACAGTCAGGATATTGTACCAGCTCGGCCTCTTGCTGTGTCGTAAAAATCTGCTGTCTCTGTAAGTTATCGTATCCGTAAAATTTAGCGGGCTCCCCGTGACAGGTAACCCCGCTGCAGGGGGCAGGAGGCGGAGGCGCGGCGGGGGGAGGAGGAGGCGGCTGGTAGGCGGCCGCGGGGCTCCCCCCGGCCGGATGGTAAAAGTCCGCGCCGCCGCCGCCCCCCGCCCCGCCGGGCTGCGGGAAGCCGGTCCCGTAGAGCAGAGCTGCGGCGGCGGCGGCGTGGCGGCCGCTCACCTCGGGCGCGAAGTGACAGTCGTAGTACGGGGCGGGCAGAGGCTCCCCCGCCGCCACCGCCGCCGCCGCCGCCGCCGCCGCCTTGTACTTGGAGTAGAGCGGGTTGACAAAGTAGGAGCTCATCGGGGAGGGGGCAGCGGCGGGCGGGGAGCGAGCACGGGGCGCTGCTCCCGGTGCCGCCGCCGGTGCCTCTCCGCTGCTCTCCCAGAGCCGCCGCCGCCGCGCCCCGTGCGTTCCCCTCTCCTGCTCTCCGTGTGCGCGGTGACCGGGGCTGGAATATAATCGCTCCCAAAATGACCTGCCTCACTGCTTTTACTATTTCCTATTAGGCACACAGCAGCCCGCGCACGCACACACACACACACACACACACACACACACACGCACGCACGCTCATGAGCTCAGGGGGGACTTTTGGCTTCAGTTTACATGTGCCGCTCCTCAGGCAAGAAAAAACCCGGCCCAGCCCTGCCCGGATCCACCCCGGCCGCGGCGCCCCCGCTCCCCCCGCCGGGAGCCGCCGAACCCCCGCCGCGCGGGCGAGGCCGCGCAGATCCGCGCGATAACCGCGGGCGCGCCGCCCGGGGCCGGCCGGCACCCGCGGCCGGAGAGAGCCCGCGGGGAACCGCCGCCCGGTGCGCGGGGCCGGGGGCGTCCGGAGGGCGTCCGGGGGGGAAGAGGGGGGAGAGCGGGCGGCGGCTCGTGGGGCCGGGGGCCTGCGGATCGTTTCCTCGCGGGCGAGTGGAGCGCTGGGAAATGAGATGCACATTTACCCTTGACGCCGTGCACGCATGGCTGAGGCCCCAGGTTAATTGACACTTAATGGAAATCATGCCCATGAATATACTTTCCATCATTTCACCCTCGGTGGACGTCATTAGCGAGGCAGGGAGAGGAAGAAGGGCGGGCGGGTGCTCGGGCAGCAGCGCGGGGCCGCTGGGCGAAATGGGCAGCGAGCGCGCTCCCGGGCATGGAGGAAGGAAGGAAGGAAAGGGAGGAAAGGAGGAAGGCGCTGCCCGTCGGGCTCCGGGACGGGAGAAGGCGGCTCAGGAAGGGCTGCACGGCCCAGCTCCCAGCTCTCCACGAAGCACCGTCTCCGTCCTCTGGTCCCCACCGAGGGTCTCCTGGCGAACCGCTTTTCCTGCCGCAGGAGCAAATTTTGAGGGCAGACACCCCCGGGATCCAGAGCGCACCCTGATTTGAGCAGACGAAAAACGGAGGTGAAATAGCAGACGGGCCTGTCAGAGCCACGTGTGACCGTCTGATGTGAACTGACGACAGCGCTGTGGTTCCGCAACAGCCATCTCAGGCCCCTGCCCCATCGCAGCCCGCACCCCAGCCCGCCCCCGCTTCCGGCTCTCCCTTTGTCTCGGAGGCCGCTCCTGCCCCTCACAGGGCACCTCGATGCCCGCAGGGACACGGCGGGGACACAGCCCGGGCCTTGCCGGAGTCCCGGTGAGCGTGCGCCCGGGCGGCCGTAGCCGGGGCACCGTGACGGCACGGCCCGGCTCAGCGCGGCCCCCTCAGGAGCAGCGATCCCTGCCCGGGGATGGGGGCACGGGGCGGTCCCCCCGCCGTGGCCAAACGCATCCCTCACTCCCGGGTGTTGGAACACACAGATCTATGAGAAAACACAGCAGCAGACGCCCATAGCGGCAGAGGCTGGAGAGGTGGCACCAGAGCCCCCCTCAGCCGGGGGCTCGAGCGCCTGCCGAGAACCCCGCAGCCCCACACAGCCGCAGCGGCCCCGCGGGCAGCGCCGCGCCCGTCCGCATCCGCGGGGCCAGATCCAGAACGCGGCTTCCCAAACAGGGCGCGGAGCGCTGCGCGGGCGCGGAAAGGGGCGCGGGCGGCGGGCGCGGCTCTGGCGGTAGAGTGGAGCTCGGGCGCCCTCTGGCGGCTTGAGGTGGCAGGGACAGGGACAGGGACAGGGACAGGGACAGGGACAGGGACAGGGACAGGGACAGGGACACGGTCATGCAGGGACTCGCAGGGCCCTTCACCGAGAAGGGGTTTCCATAATCCCAATGACGCCGGAGCTGCAGCGAGGAACCGGCACTGTTCTGACCCGCCTGTCGCCGAGCTCAACCATGAGCGGATTTTCATTTCCTTTCTTCTTTTTTTGCTTTGCTTTTCTTCCTTTTTTTTTTTTAAATATTTCTTTTCCTCCTCTTTCCTCTTTTTTTTTTTTTTTTTTTTTTTTTTTTTTTTGTCTCTCGGAGTTCCCGGTGCCATTTACTTAGCACATTTCTGCGACCTTCTTTTAATTTTTTGCCAGTGTTCTAATTAACTACATACAAAGAATGCGCCTCGCTTACACATGGCAGCCAGCACAGACGCCGGGGCTTTGAAGAGCGCTGCTATCGCGTTTTCGATCATGTTTCTCCACACATTACACCACGGATACTCCATGTGTGGTAGTTTCAGAGCTATACGGTTTTGTCTTGAACACGTTATTTTGTTTACCCGTGCGCTTACGTCTCTCT
Organism: Numida meleagris; assembly: GCF_002078875.1. Taxonomy (NCBI): domain Eukaryota; kingdom Metazoa; phylum Chordata; class Aves; order Galliformes; family Numididae; genus Numida; species Numida meleagris. The sequence continues at coordinate 50,296,812 of NC_034413.1, forward strand.
AGATTGATTTATGCAAACGAAAGTAAGGAGGATTCTTTGTGTAGGCGCCCCGTGACACACGGAGCCGCTCGGTGCTGTGTGCTGAGCACAGCCGCGTGGTAACGCTACGGATGGACCGAACCAGGCTGGGGTTTGACGTGGAAGAGCTGTGCGTCGGCGTGCGGGGCGCTTTTGCTTTCTGCCATTTTGAACCAAACACACGGAGCGTTAGGAAGAAGTGAAGTAAAAGAAATACGGGGGGAAAAAATAGGGAAAAAAAAAAAAGATATTCATCCGAGGTAAAATATGTCGCTACGTCCGAGATAAAATATTAAAAGGAAATCGTGTTGGCTTTGTGACGGTTTCTTACCAGAGCTTCCTGATGGTGTTCTATGGCAGAAATACTGCGTGCACGCTGTTAGCTATAGATTCCCTCCCCCCCACACACACATGGTTATTTTGGAAAACGCGGCGGTGGGATTCCTCGCGGTAGAATATCCAATAAAATACATTTCAACAAATCAGTGCACTCTGTAAAATCTGTTTCGTGACCCCCGCGTCTTTTCTGAGCCCGCTGCCTTGGCCTAACGCTGACATATCGAAATTTATAGTCCAAGATTTTAAGACAGAGCTTGTCTGCATTTTTTTGGCTTTTTTTTTCCCGTCTAACAAACACAAACATCAAAATAAGGTGGTTTCAAAGAAAAGCGCCATAGCATATCGTAAACTCATTAGGTCCAGACGTCTAGCCATCTCAATGGTTTTATTATACCGCGGTTCTTCCTGTTTTAAAAGAATTATAGGTATCTTCTCGACAATGGATGGGAAGCAATGCAACACCTTTTCCTGGCACTACACGGGCTGGCTTTTCTTTTTTTTTCTTTCTTTCTTTTTTTTTTTTAAGAGAGAGGTAAAAACCATGAAACACCAGGTCTCTGCTCTCCCCTTAATCTTGAATTAACCGAGCCGCTCGTAAATATTTACGGGTCCTTCATTTTAATGGTTGCTCTTTAAACAAAGCATTTTTTACAATGAACTTCATCTCAATTATCTCGATAAAGCCATGGGTGTTTATAAATGTTGGAGGCACGGGACGTGCTGCGAAATGAGCTTTCGCCAACAAAGCCCGAATAGAGCGAGCAGATTATAGACGGACAAAAAAAAAAATAAAATAAAAAAAGGATTTGAGCGAGTAACAGCGTCGTTCGGTTCGTTGGCTCCGCACGAGAGGAGCGATGCGGGAATATTCCCTAAACGATCCCAAGAGATCCTCGTGGAAGCTGCGGACCGCCCGAGCACACAGCGCCGAGGCAGAGGGCCGCCCCCCCCCATCCGCCCCCCGGCCCTGTGCCCCCCGAGCGGCCGCGGCCCCGGGCGCGGGGGTCTGAGCGCGGCGCGGGGACGCACAAAGTTCCGCTCTCGTTCGGTCACGACAGCCTTTATTGTGTTAGAACGGACACAGATACAGCAGGTCGGCAGCTAGAGACGTGGGGTGCGCGCAGCATTTACCGGGCCGGGGCTCGGGAAACGTGAGGCCTATTGCAAATGGCTTCGAGTCGGAGACGACCTCCTAACAGTGCACTAAGGGGGTGGGGGGAGCATCCCGTGGCCTCGCGGTGGCATCTATTGCAAAAATTTAGACCTAGAAAGCAGAGGCTGGGGCGAGATTCCCTCTCAATGAATCGCGGACAACGCAGCACTCCCGTCGACTGAAGCCACTGTGATTTAATATATATTTTGTTATCATTATTATAATTACTTTCCTTACCTTTATTTTGGCAAAGGAACTACCTAACTACATCACTTGTAAGAGACATGTCGAACACTTAACATCAGCTAAAGTCCCCGAAGCTAACGTGCACTCACAACACCACCGACCGAACGGCCTGGGAGGGAGGAGGGGGGGAAGCGACTCTGCAAACACGTCGGCGAGCAAGACAACATTTCCCCAAATACCTGACACAGACCACGTTTCACTTCTACCTAAAAAAGACCGGATTGATTTAACGATCCTGGGGCGGGGGCGCGGGGGGGGGAGGAGAGACGCACGCGGGGCCGAGGGGGCAGGGGAAGCATAAAACCCGACCGAACCGAAAATAAAAATACAAATAAAAAAATACAGCCCCAACCTCAGCCCCAAAGCAGCGTTCCCCGGCCGCATTCCCACCCCGGCGTTAGTCTCCTTTATTGCCTTTCTCCTTGTTCATCTTTTTCATTTTCATCCTTCTGTTCTGAAACCAGATTTTGACCTGTCTCTCGGTGAGATTTAGAATCCTAGCTACTTCGTAGCGGCGGTCGCGGGTGAGGTACATGTTAAAGAGAAACTCCTTCTCCAGTTCCAGAGTTTGATACTTAGTGTAGGGACAACGCTTTTTCCTCGTCGAACGAGCGTGGATCCAGTTTGCCGCGGGGTTATCTGGAAGAAGGGAGGCACAGGGGGAAGGGATTGGGGGGGGGGGGGGGGGGGGGGGGGGGGATAGGAAGGTCGTTAAATTAATTTAACGAAGGATGGACTGTTTTCACAACTTCGGGGGAATTATCATAAAAGCCTTAATGCCCCGGTCTGTTTACTGTACAAATGATGTCTTGATGGTAGGTGGTTATGTGGAGTCTTTTATGGGTGCTTGTTGCTGCTCGCGCTGGGGTAGGCGTCTAGACGTTTTTATAGGTTAGTAAAACTATCAGTTTTGCACATTCGAGCCTTACAGGTTTCGGCAATAAATCAAAGGGGCAATTTCTTTCTTTCTTCCTTTCTTTCCCTCGCTCCCTCTCTCCCTGCCGCTCTTCCCGTCTCGCTCCCCTTCCCCACTTACTTGGGTCAAGTTGCTGCTGCTTCTCCTCCTTCGGCTCTCCGCCGGGGCCGGGGCTGTGGCTGCAGGCGGCGGGCTCCTTGGCGCTGCCGGCGGCCGCCTTCTCGCGGGGCTCCGGCAGGAAAGCGCCGCACGTGTATTCGGGCACGGCGATCCCCTGGGACTCGCGGGACGAGGAGCACTCAGTCCTTTTGGAGGAGGAGGAGGAGGAGGAGGAAGACGAGGAGGCGGCTGCTCCCGTCTCCGGCTTTATCCCGTAGTGGCGCCCGGCGGAGGAGCCCGAGCCCGAGCCGGACGCGGAGCCGCCGCCGCCGCCGCCGCCGCCGCCGCCGCCGCCGCCGCCGCCTCCCGGGAAGCCCGGGAAGGGCTCGATCCAGGAGCGCACGTAGCGGCCGGCGTCGGCTGCCCCTAAGTGGGGCTGGTGCATGTAGGGGTGGTAGATCCCGGTCATGGCCGCGGGCGGCTGCGGGTGAACCGTGGACCAGGAGGTGGAGAACACGGTGGATTTTGGTGCAAAGCTACAGGAGGAAAAATCGGAACTCTCTGCCACACCTGATGGCCTGGAGGTCGCACTGTGACCCCCCTGGACGAATCTACTCCCGTAAACTTCTTCGCTTTCATGGCCTATGAGAGAATCGACATAATAGTTACTTATGGTGCCACTAGACGACATTTTAGGCTCCCCTCTTACTCATATAAAAGGTTACACTGTTAACTGTATATGATACCCTCCCTGAGAACAATCGTAGTATTTTGCAGACTGCAACCCTCAACCATTGGTTGCGGAGCCCACGTGATCATATTTACCAATACTGCGAGTAAATCAATCCGCTAAACTGGGGCTGCTGTGATTAAAAAAAAAAAAAAAAAATCATCATCAACAACGGCACCGCACCGCGCGGCGCACCCGGGCCGCGCCGGAGCCGCCCGCCCCGCACTGCCCGCCCCGCACCGCCCGATGCCCGATGCCCGATGCCCCTTCCGAGCCCACCCTGCCCGATCTCTGCCCATGCCCTTCCCAGGGCGCGCCGGGCGTGGCCGCGCCGGCAGCCCACGGCCGCGGACTATTTCTTCACCTCCTCCGAGTGATTTCTGCCATTCATTTCTTAATCAATGAGAGGCAGGGTGTTTAAATACATCCAACAGCCTTGTCTTGCTAATCACACTCCGAGCTGCCGAGGAAACCCGCTGGGAAGGGGGGATTCTTGCCTGTAAAAACAAACCATCGCAAGCTGGGACTGTAACGACTTCTCATAAAACAGGAAAATGTTACAGTAAAAGCACATTGCAGCACTTCCATATTTCAGAGCGTGTGCTGGTATTATTATCCGTCCCCGTCCCCCCCCTCGGCAGAAAGTTTCCATGGGAAGGATTCGCGTTTTGAAAGAGATGCCCATTGTGTTGTTTTAAAACAGGTGGAAGACCTCTGTAATGATTTTATGCCTTTCAATAAAAATTTTATGAGGTGTATTTGATTATAGATTAATGTGTCCCTAATAAAATGGACGGATGGAAACAGCAAAACCCGCGTCTCCGAGCACGACCGACGTGTGGCCGAGCGCACGCTGCCGAGCGGGGCCGCGCCGCTGCCCGGGGGCTGCCCGGGGGCTGCGGGGAGCGGGAGGCAGGGGCTGGGCCCGCGCCCTCCACCCTCAGCCCGGCCCCGGCTCCGCCGCCGCCGAGGTCAGGGGGATCCAGGCCGGCCCGCGCTGCCACGTTCAATGCCTACGGGGGATTTTCGGCCGCGCCGCTTTCTCTGCCTCCTCTTCCCTGCCCGAGCCCGCTATCCTTCCTTCCCCAGCGCCTGCTTAGCGCGGACAACCAGATTACCCGCGCCGTGCTGCGCCTTTCTGCTCCTCCGAGAGAGGGAAGGTGCTGTGTCGGAATCTGGAGGAAACGCACACAGTTAGAGTGGAGCCCGCAGCACGGCCCGCTGAGGACACAAACAACAGCACTGCGAAAACACTTCCTACTAGCGGGCCGGTATGAGGAAGGGACCGAAATTCCTGTTTATTTAATGATTTATTACTCTCATAGGTTGTTTTCTTCCTTTTTTTCCCTTTCTTTTTTTTTTTCTTTCCTTTTCTATTTTTATTTTTACTGTTCGGCTTTGCCCATCTCGCTCTCGCCTTTCCTCTGCATTTCAGACTCCTCTGTTACTCCTCTGGCAGCGGGCGCATGGCGAGGCGGCCCTGCCGCACACGTACGGGTTGGTACGGACTGGGGTGAACCTCCTTTTTGTGTACGTGGAGCACTCGGTGTGGAGCCAGGGAACGAGTTCCCACTGCTGAACTCCTCGGGTGATGCGGCGAGTACCTCTAAAGGGGGGAAAAAAAAAGAGGGTTCAAACCCACGCAACGTTGAAGGAAATGGGCTTTGAGCACCGCTTTGTTGTTTGTTTTCGAGGCGGGAGCGAGAGCAGCGTACCTATGTGCCCCCGCAGCTCCGAAACCGTGCTGCTCTGGGTCGGGGAAGCAGCCCTCCGCCCTGCGAGGGAGCACCGCTTGGATCAGGCAGCCGAGAGCGGGGAGCAGAGCCGCGGGGCGGGCAGGGCCGGTGGCACGGGCTCGGGGACGTGGGCACTGCCTTTCGTTTCTCCACGTAGAAACTGCGCAGGGAAGGAATGGGCGTTGGTGGGCAGCGAGCGGTCGGGGGAAGGCAAGCCGTTCTCCCGCACCAACCGAAGGTGAACGCGTGCCCACGGATTTGCACTTCAGCTCGGAGTCATGTTCATTTGCAAGCCGCTCCGCTCGGCGCTGCTGCTCGCTCCCACCGCGCCCTTCCCCAGCCGCCAGCAGCCCCTGCCCGGGTTTTTCAGCCGCGCACAGAAAGGGTTAAGAGTCGTGAAGTTCATGATCTGGATGCGCGCTGCTAACGCGGAATTGCGTGGAATCAAACGGGCTCCGAGCACGCCGAGGCGGTGCAGGGCCACAGAAACAGGGCCGGGGAGGGCGGCTGCTGCACTGCCTGGAGCTCAGCTGCTCGGAAAAGCCCAGCTTTACCACATGTGGGGGGACATTTCCCCGTGCAGCGTCTTCGGAAGGCCCACGGGCTGGCCAAGGAGAGCGCTTCTTACCGTTCGGTTGCACCAGCTCCGTTTTTGGCACGATGTTTTTTTTTTTTTTTTTAAGCAAGTAAAGACACGAAATCGGAGTCTACACATTGTAAGCACGCAGCGACTGTTATTTTTTAAATCAACATCCGAACGTCAAATAAAATGACACACATATTGCTGACAGCTTGTAGTAGAAAGATTTTTTATCACTTACCATTTATGAGTTGATTGGATGAGGATGTCCAGTTTAGGTCATAATATTTTACAACTTTTTTTTCTGCTTTTTTTTTTCTTTCTCTCTTTCTCTACACTTTTTTTTTCTTTTTCTTTTTTTTTTTTTTTTTGCTTTGTTTTGATCCTGCATTCTGATTGTCAGACTGCGAACATCACAACATTTTATCAATTAATCATTTGTTTACAGGCACAACTATAAATGATTCGGGTTTACATCATTTCCCGCCCCAGTCTCCTCCCCACCCCTAAAAAAAGGGAAGAGAAAAAAAAAAAAGAAAAGAAAAGAAAACAAAGAAAAAGGGGAAAAGAAAGAGCAAAGCCCAGGCAGAGGCACACAAAGAGCAGAACGCGGAGGAGAAGGAGCACCAGGCCCAGGAGCTGCTGGCGAGGGAGTGTCAGGAAACCAACCTGCATCCACACTGGGAACGTTTGTAGAAAACCAAAGGGACCGCAGTAGTTTACAGAGTTTATTGCATTATACATGCGAACAGAACATGCACAAGAAGGACATATTGCTGCTGAACGACTACTATTCCACATATGCACCACAAGAAAATGTCTACAATGGAGAAGAATGAAGTATTCCATTTTACGAAGGACGACCTCTAAGTTCATTTGCGAGGATAGTTACATGATGATGTGCTTCTCTTTCCCCCCGCCCCCAAAGTTTTCCCCCCCTTTTTCTTAAAGTATTGAATGTACTCCAAACGTTATGGCCCGTGTAACAGCCCCACATAAATACCATTTTGTTAGTAAAAACATGAAAAAGTCACATTGCTTGGATGTTCGACAGTTCCAATAAGTTAAGACCAAATGATAATATTCAATAATAGTTACCCTGCATTACGATGAGAACAAAAATAAATTACACGTGCTAGGTTTTATATATACTCGTCATAGTAATACATATTCACTTGCAGCGCTAAAAGAAGGACGAAGAGTCACATTCTACCAGAAAATAAAAGGAAAAGGACGGTTCTGCCAGAGTCTCTCCCGCACGTGGCACTGGCGGTGCCGTGCCCACTGCTCGCTGTTGCCACCCCCGGGAACGCCTTAGGAGAAGGTCAGATTAGCGGTCAGTTCTCGGATTCGGTTCTCCCTGCTCATCTTCTTGAGCTTCATTCTGCGGTTTTGAAACCAAATCTTGACCTGCCTGTCAGTGAGGTTTACGCTCTTACTGATCTCTAGGCGGCGCTCTCGAGTGAGATACATATTGAATAAGAACTCTTTCTCTAATTCCAGTGTTTGGTGTTTAGTATAAGGACACCTCTTCTTTCTGCCACTCTTTGCAGTTAGCCAATTGCTCGTTGGAGTATCAGACTTGATTTCCTCTATCAAAATCAAAGAAGAAGAAGAAAAAAAAAATGAAAACCCCCTTCGGCTGTAAGCGCGTACCCTTGGCCATGACCCCTCCGCGGTGTCTGGCAGCCATGGCGGATGTGCGCGGAGCTGCTGCGCGGGGCGCTGCGGATGGGGGCGGCCGCGGTGGCTGCACCCGGCTCGGCCCTTCCCAGCGCTGAGCGACGGCCGTGCGGGGCCGGGCTCACCCTGCCCGCAGCTCGGCCCCACGCGCGGAACGGCCCGGCCCGGCCCGGCCCGTAGCCCCCGCCCGCTGCGTGGCCAAATGCCCCGCTGCAAAATGCCCCCGCAACACGCCTGGGGCAGCACCCCCCGGCCAGCTGAGCCGCGCAGGCACACCTAGGAGCAGACACAGACATTTTCCCAGCCCCAAAGATACACGCGAAATTAACACCCTCCGCCTCGCGGGGCTTTTTGTTGGGTGTTTTTTTTTTTTTTCCCCCTCCATTTTCCTTTTAGATTCTATTTTCTTTATCCACCAGAAAAGGATCCGTCCCACACCAACCTAGACCTGGATCGGTAACTATAATTCAGAAAAAGAGAATCTCCGTGCACACGTAGGGTAAAAATCGACCTGAAGGCTGCACAGTACATTTTTATCAGACAAATTTTTCCCGTTTTTTGATTCCTCGCCACACGCTGTTCGAAACGAAGGCTTCTGCGCTCTTTTAAAGGGAAAATAAAATCAGAGAAGCACCACCTTTACCTTTCACACGCATTTCAAAATAACGCTGCGCTTTTTGGAGCCTAAACCCAAGGTTCTCACAAGCACCACATCCTCACAGTGCACGCTCTGCTCACGCAGGCAGCGGGGCTGCTGCTTTCATTGTGCGTTTGTTCCCAACTTCCCCCAGCCTGGAAGCACCTATCCCTCACCTATTTTAACAGCATCGTAATTAACTTTAAACGCAATCAAACCGCAGCCGGCCTCGGTGGCGAAAATCAGCGCAATATTACGAGAGGAAAGTTGCACCGCTCGTATTTTACAACCTCCAGTGCTGCTTTTTTAAAGGAATTTGGCCGGTTTGGGCTCCAGCAGCGCACTAAGGAGCACACGGAGCTACCCCGCACCGCAGAGAAGGGCTGCATGCACAAGGGAGGCACAGCTCAAAGCAAACCTTCGGACCCTTTTGTGTGGCATTTTTCGCCTGCCAAAATCGTCGCAGACGCAGCACCTGCAGCCCCACAGTCCTCCCCGTGAAGTGGGGCGGCCGCGGGCTCGTCAGGGCAGCAGGGAGCTGCGTGGTGCCGGGTGCCGGATCTCGGCAAGGCACGGCTCAAGCTCGGTAATACAGACCTTTAGTCTCCTTCTCCTGGACCTCGGGGCTGGACACGGAGCCTTCGGGCAGGCAGCTCCTCTCGTCTTGCAACGTGGACTTGGGCTCGGGACTTTCCACTTGAGAGACTTTAGCCGCGCCGTCCTGGCCGTTCGGGTTTTCATTCATTTTCTTTTCCATCTGAAGTTGAGAAGATAGCTGCGGTTTGGAGCTGCCGCGAGGGTTTAACTGTAACATTACGGTTGAACTCGTTTCAGGGCTATTATTGTACTCTTGGGTTTTCCCAGTGGCGTAGGTCTGGCTCAGTCTAAAATATCCTGGGACGGGAACCTCGGGGTTCTCAATGGGGCATGATTCAGACACCAGCCTCTGGTAGGAAGGGACGTCTGAAGAAATGAGTTTGGTTCTCTTATCGGAATACATGCAGCAATTGCTTTCTTCTTTAATATTTGTAGTGAAGGAACAAGTGGGGACCTGCTGTGTAACAGGTTGCTCTATTCGACAAGATCTGTTCGGATCTGTCCAACTGTCTACTTGAGGTATATAAGGATGTACATTCATACCCATATTTTGGTGATTAACTTCTCTTTTAGCCAGAGACGGTAGGAGTCCACAGGTTTGCATCCCATAAGTCCCAATGTCTGTGCTAGGTGGCATATACATGCTGGCGCTGTTGGAGTAGAAACTGTCACTCCTGCACGCACTGATGAGAGAATCTACTAAAAAAGTATTAGCGGCAGGAGAGCTGTTGGGAAAGGACATTTTGGGGAGGAATTTGAGGAAGAGAGATTGTGTCCTTTGTAGGCTGACATCTCTAGGAAAACATTCCCGTGTAATTGCGGATGCCTCCGCGCGACCACATGACAGCCGGGCCAATGGCAGCGCCCGCCGCCCCG